>NW_015626361.1:477469-483981 GCF_001515625.1 Sinocyclocheilus rhinocerous
CCTGCAGAGTTTAGCTCCAACCCCAATTAAACACACCTGAACCAGCTAATCAAGCTCTTATAGGCATACTAGAAACTTACCAGCAGGTGTGTTGAGGCAAGTTGGAGCTAAACTCTGCAGGACACCGGCCCTCCAGGACCGAGTTTGGGCACCCCTGTTTTAAATCATAACATCTGACAACAATAGTACCATAAACTGCTTTTTAAAAAAGACAATTAGCTTTTTTTTAACCTCAAAACAGGGACTACAGATGGCATATTGATTATGATTTCTCTCTCTCACACACACACACACACACACACGTCTGGTTCACTATCCTTGTGGGGACTCCCCATAGGCGTAATGGTTTTTTACTGTACAAACTGTATGTGCTATTGCCCTACACCAGTGTAGCACCCTGCTCTTTTTGAGCTACGGGAAATGTCATCTCTTTTTCTATTGATTTCTATTTATGTATTAATATTTTAGTCTTCATGAATTCAGCAGTCCATGAGGGTATTTAGCCCTAGACCTTCATCTCACACAAGCATTAAATAAAAATGTGAACTCATGAATAAGAGAAAAACGGCTCTCAAAAGGATTCTCAAGACCAAGAGACCAAAACCAGCCAGTGAATTTTGCCTCTAAAAGGCAAGTCAGTTCATTTTATACTGATTTATACTATTTCTATTCATGCAAGTACAGCTCATATCTACTTAAAAGGTCTTGTCACAATGTAAAATCATCCAAAACATCTGGTTTATAGCACCCCCTAGAGGAGTGTGTGTTTGCATGTGTATTTGAAAGAGGCGGATGATGGTATTCAGATTAAAACTCTGACTTTATGTCTGGTAATCTGGATTAAATCCCGTAGGGACAGAACTAAACAACACTGGCTGAGAATCTGTATATGTGAGTGCGGGAGTGAGTATTAGTTTTGATTGGATTGAGGCTGGGGATTTGTGTATTTAAACTGAGATTACCAATGCGATCCAGTCTTTGAAAGCTCTCTACTGAGACAGGGGAAAGAGGTCGCTGTCTCTGGCCCTGTTAGCTGTAACCTTCTCTCTGAAGCGCTCCTGCTAGCATAATAATCTGCCCTGTGTCTCATATGTGCGCTGAAACGGCAGACTGTGGTAGTTACACCCTGACAGCCGGGGTGTGAATATGTGTGTGTGCATGTGTGCACTCATACATGTATGAATTTAATTGTGTGCGAGTGTCTGTCAGTCTGGTTTAAATGCTTGAGCTATAGTGTTTTAACAGTGTCCTCTGCTGTCTGTTGATAACATAGCAATACATAAATGCTCATTCACACACACTCCATAAACAGAATCCACAATAAATGGAAAAAGTACAGTTGCTCCTCTGTGATTGGATTTAGCAACTAAAGAAATAAAGAAGTCCTTGAGAAATGTTGTGGTGTAGACCGATAACTTCAGCACTGTGGTGAGCTCAGTATGCAGGATCAGCCAAGTGTGTGTGGTTATACTCATTGATTATATGTCAGTCTGATCTCCACTGAATGCCCATTAGAGCAGACAAAGCCAGATGAATGCACACACACTATCGTTGTGGACACACCAGGTTACGTCAGTTTTAAGTCATATTTTTCTTCTATTGTGTGTGTGTCTGTTAGCATGCTTTACTGACATCATTTAGCGTGAAAAGAATCATGGTGTTGTGATATATTAAGGGTTTTGTAACTCTCTCAAGGAAGCATTCATATTAGTGTTAAGGAATAGCTAGATAAATTAGCAGAGCCAACATAACCCAAAGTATGCTTCAGCCTAGGATAGGGTACGTTACAGAGCCTGTGGCATAAATTTCATCATTAGCATAATTAATAGATATGTACTGAAAATAGGTTACAACAAACTAGTGTGCTAAAATGTAACCTACACAGAAATTAATATTTAGCTAAATATGTTGCTGTTCCTTACTAGTTCTAAAAATTAAGCTTCTTTAGTTTTATTAGTTGTATTTGCTGACTTTAAATAGATTCCATTAGGTAGTTTTAATTACTTTTTGTTAGTTTGTGTAGCTAACTGCTTTTTTAAAAAGATAGCTTGACCGTAGCTGAACATTACTTCACACACACACACAATGGGGGCATCTGCTGTTTGGGTAAAAATAGAATGAGGCTGACAGTAAAAAAAAAAGAGAGAGAGAGAGAAAAGATGATGAGAGAAAAATATAGGCTTGATGACAAAATTCTACATGACAGTTAGCCTGCAGAACTAAAAGAGCTCTGGTGGAAGGTGACAGAAAAGGTATCAATGGCAGATTAAGGATGAGAGGATGCATTTTCTTGGCTCTTGTTTGAATTCTTTTTGTTTAATCTTTCATAATAGATGATCAAAACGAATCATAATGGAGCCTGTCATCAACAACTGAATGAAACTAGCCAAAAATGTTAAGTTTGTGTGTGATGTGCTCAAAAGACTTGTAGCCCAGCAAATAACAGCTTGAAGGGAAACTTCATTTATTTATTGGTTTATTCGTAATTGATAGTATACTGCATTTAGCGTGCAACCAAATAAAAGGATACTGAAAGTCAGATTAGCATGAAAAAAGGAGAATTCAAGTTTCCTATCATATATCACACCTTAAATTCGGCATGAAATGTAATTCATCTACTGTCTAAATGCATGTTATTGATCTTATTATGAATGATTTTTTCATGCATGTTAAATTTTTTTTACGTCATAATTTTTAATCAAAATGTCATAACTTCTCTCTAGTGGTGACGTATGCTGAACATACAATCAACTGCAAGTTCAAAATCACATCTTCCTAGATCCAGTCAGCAACCAATAAATTGAAACAAGTGTCCATTCTACTTTTTTCTTTTCTATAATATGTTTCATTTGCATGTGTCACAAAATAGAAGAATAGATCTTTCACTCCTTCCACTACATGGCAAATTTAATGTTTCACTGTTTCTTCAACTGAACTGATGCTGTGTGTTAAATTGTGTTCTGACAGAGAATGACGTCTGTTCTAACTGACACTTTTTTTTCCACTCAAGAAACATGCTGTGAAGCTTCTGTTCTGACAATCACATGCACCATTGATCTTCATTCACTTCAGCTCTATTTGAGAACAATGCAAAGCCTCTGTCTTTAAGACATGTGGGCAGAGCTTCACACATGTGCCCAGTAATTAACCATGAGCGTCGTCAGGCAACTCTGGCAGTCTGTGGGCACAGCAGGGATGGGTCCTTTTCTGACTAACAGCTGGAGGGAGCTGTGTGTGTGTGCATTTGTTTGCCTGTTTGGAAGGAGGTATAATTGGGATTACAAACTGTAATCAGGAGTCGTGCTGACTGCCCCAGTTTTTGCTGTTTATCTGATTCATTTACTGAGTGAAAGAGCCTCATGGTCTTGGTCTCAGCCAATCATGAGAAGGAAGGAGAGACACATTATTACTCTCTTTATAGTCTTTTCTTCATTTATCTACATTTGACTAATTTCACATCAAACTTCCACTTCTTTGTTATGGGAACATCAGTCAATCAGTCACAGGTTGTGCACTGATATATGTTAATGAATCTTATTGGTAAACATTCACAATTACAAAATATGACAATATTTCTTTCCTCTTTCTAAAGGCCATATTAAAATCATTTTACACAGCTCTCTGGAATAATACTCCGGAACTGAAACAGTCAGTTACTGTGAGCTATGAGGTTGTTAATTGATGGAATATGCTTTAGTTGAAGCTATCAGTTGACATTATTTTTTATTTTTATTTTTTCAAATAATCATGTTCAACAGCGGAATTCCTGATTATTTAAAAAAATAAAAATATCATTAACCATGATTCTGCAGAAAAAAAAATCAACCAATTAGAGAATTGCAACAAGCAAATTGCACCACAAGAACATTTTAGTGATCGCCCACTCCCATGAACCACTGAGAATGATGTAGAGTCAGTTTCCCTATATGCTCTCAAACTACTTAGATATTTGTATGCATAACATGCATATTTTGCAATAAACAAAACATATTGCTTCTATATATACAATTTACATCTTTAAATCAATAGTTTTATATTTCTCCATTGGTTTTAATTCAATCATATTATTTGCAGTGCTCAATGGAACGTATGTATTAATCCTGTCAGGATCCTAATCACAGGGTTTATTTTATGATAATGGCCTCGTGACTGTTAATTGTATCTTATTTTATTCTATTGTATTAGTCTATTGTATTTTATTCTGTTCCTTGCAGCATTAGTTTTAACAGTAAGGGGGGGGGACTAAATGAAAAAAAAATGCTAATCTCATACTTGCAGATAAGTTTAATGAAAAGTAAATACTTTCCAGCTCATAATTAGTTTAAAACATTTTGAAAACAATGAATGGAATTTTGTTGTTTTTATCACACATAATATTTTTCTAACAGTATACATGTTTTTTGAATGCACATGACAATATATAATTACCTTTATAATTTAAGGGTATCTTGCATATTTGGGGGCTGAGCATAAAGCTACAAGAGCACCTTCAGTTCTAGATTCATGTCTCAGTGTAGCTTCCTGCCCAACATTAGTTTGGGTAATTAATCTTTTCTTTTTTCACTCACTAAAACATTGGCTCAGTATTTTTGGATGAGAAGAAACAATTTTCATTACAAAAACCACTGAAGATGAGAGATGAGAGTCTCATTAACCAACAGCTGTGTGGTGATGATGAGATTCACAGAGAGGAAAAGAGGAAGGAAGGAAAGAGGGATGGAGAAAATAATGGAGGATGAATGGAGTAAATCAAAGTTGTGTAAACTGTACTATATGTGCAAGTGCTCATGATGCAGCTTCTTCATCATTCAGAGATTTATTTAGCATTATGAGGGCCTGCAAAACTCCTTGTCAAAATTCTGCGATTTCAATATGGTTGCTATTAAATGCCTAATAATTCTGTAATTTACATTTAAATTAATAGCATGAATAGTTAAAAAGGAATATAATTTCTACACCAAATACACATGATGCATAGCTGTGACATAAATAAACCATGAAATAACCCTCTTCCTAGTAAATACCACTCCTGCTTGCTGGTTGTCATCCTTGATTTTTGGCAGTATCATTATCTTTAGCTCAACATAAAACAAAAGAAGTCATTAGTCAGCCCCCATCATGACAAAAAAACAAATGCATGTGTGTGTTTTTGATCCAAGAGTGAGTCAGTGTCAGTGGGTGTTAATCCCACAATAATCTTGGCAAGGGTGCTGCAGTTTTTCATTCCCGCACAAATACTAAGACCACCCAGTATGAGGCTGAATGACACTGAACCTGTAAATCAAGGACAGCTGAATTACAGAAAGTTGTTTAGTCTCTTGTTCTGTGTTTAATCCATCGCTGCCTCCTATGGTTATCAACAGAAGAGAGAGGATCATCATTATTGCATGTGACACTCTAAGGACGCTATCATCAATCTTCTAACTGCTTCTCAGGAGCACTCCAGTTTATAGCATTCAAATATTGTCAAACGTTGGACTAAACTAGACAATCAAAGCAAAAGTCAATGCATCACAGATGTTTTACCTGGATAGAAATCCATTATTTTTTCCGCTTGTTAATAATAATGAAAAGGGACTCATTTTCAAATCCTAAAAATGAAAACATGCTAATTTAGGAACGAATTTTTAGATTCTAAAAATGAAAACATGCCAATGTTAGGGTCCAGATTACAGTACAGAAGCAAAAACTGGCCATAACTCCACAGTAGCAAACAAGCTACTTAGCAACAGCACGTTACAAAGGTACTGCAAGTTTAGAACTTTCTCGCCATCCAGTGGTCAAAAGTATAAACTGCATTATAAATTAGTTTTCACTTTTCATGTAACAAAAAATTAACAAAACCAGAAAATATAAAGGTAAAAATACAAAAACAGAACACAACATGAAGTGAACGTGTCTGTGGTTCTCTGCCTGTGGTTTTGGTTGTTGAGTATAGGTTTATTGCTCCTGAAAGGCCAGTGATCATTCTTTCAGATCAATTTCTTTGTGCAATAGTTTGAACAAAAACATACATGACTCTTTCACTTTCAGAGAAACTGTCAAGTGGTCTCTTTATCTTATGGATATATATAAGCGATATACCACAGACTGAAGATTGAGCAATACAAAAGGCATAAACGTTGTAAACATGGAAACAAGACAAGTGATTTATGACTGACACCTGTGAAAAAATATGTTCAGTCTATTTCTATATCTCAAAATGAGCAAGAGAAATGAGAAAGAACTTCTATTTAAAAAAAAAAAGAAAAATGAAAAAGAAGAGGAAGAAGTAGAAGAATTTAGACTAAGATTTTAGTAGAAAAAGTTTTTACTCCACCCCACCATAATGATCTGTTCCACCTTTATTTGACCCTCTAACTCTAGCACTTTCTATTCTATTTTAATTCTACTTTATCTATATTTATCTTCTTTTTTTATAAAAAAAAATACAAAAAACACTAGCTTTCTATTTTTTCTATTTTATCTACTTGTTTTTCTTTGTGTGTGTGTGTGTGTGTGTGTGTGTATAA
>NW_015626361.1:484101-493855 GCF_001515625.1 Sinocyclocheilus rhinocerous
TATATATATATATATATATATACACACCTTGCTACGTGTACTGCATTAGGCTAACCGAGACTTGTCATTTGCACTTATATATTGTTGCTCTTTTGTTAGTTTTGACTGCTTTTATTGTCCTCATTTGTAAGTCGCTTTGGATAAAAGCATCTGCTAAATGACTAAATGTAAATGTAATTTGTAAAAAGCCTTATTCTCTGTACTAAATAATGATGTATTATTATAATTGTAAGGTATGATTTGTTAAACTGGCTTTAAAAATACACAAAAACTGCCTTTTACAATTAAAACAAATTATAATTCACTCAGTTTGCATACCACTGATAGTACACTTTAGTACGCACTGATTGGAATGCAGGAGAATGTGCAAAGTCATTTTCTATAAGCCATTTTGATCGAACAAGGCAACATGCATGGAATGCAAGAGATGTAATCAGGAAATAACTGTGGAATTATTCCCAAAACAGATGGAAAAAAGTCAATCAACCTGTTCTACACTTTAAAACTTTCATGTTTAAAAGCATATCTAATTCTTTTTAACAGACCTCAATTCATAGTTAATGGCATGACAGTCAACATTAAAGTCAAGCCAGACAAGTCATGTCACAAAAATACCCACAAATAATTCTTCATTTATGTATAATAATGATAGATAGATTTCTAATGCTTTCTAATTGTGAATGAAATTACATATGAACCAGCTTTCTTATGAAGTCTGTGTGGGATACAATCCAAATAAAAGAACCCATGACCTCTGCGTCTGTGGTATTTTGTATAAACACAAACTGAAGTACTGAACAGACCCACTGATGTGTATTTTTGAAAATTAGATTATGAATGAACACACTCTGTCTTTGAGGATGCCTAAAAGCCAATAATAGTAGCAATCAATAAATAATGACTGTATGCAGAAATACTTTTGAAGTCATATCACAGGGTCTGTTTAAATCTGTTTATTTCAATAAAAATCAGCATCTGTTCATTAAAAACAAACCAGGCTTGATAGACTTTCTTGGAAGAGAAACTTTACTGAAACACCCTCTCAGGACCGTATCCTCTGAACTGTAATGTTTTTCTTTCAGTTATTGTATTTTCATGAATTCTTTCAATCACTGACAGATGGGAAGGAATAGAGGTCTATGTGACCTTCTCTCTCTTGAAAGTAAAAACACACGCATGTGATCAAATGATCTCGAGCTTCAAGTGGAAGCTTCCAGCAGATTCTCAGGTATCTCACAATGGAAACTTGGTTTCATGATTTGGATTCCTGACAGTTTTAAAGAACTTTTTAGTTAAAACAAGCCAGACACTTAGTTGACTTACACTGATTGGTATTTTAGTGTTCAAAAGATGGTATTTAGTGTCTTTTAGCAGAATTGGTTCCATGATTAAAAAAAAAAAAGATTTGGAATCAAGAACTGTTTAGTTAAAGCAAGCCAACACAAACATCTACACACTATCTCATTCTCATTGGAATTTTAGTGTCTTTTAAAATATGCTATACAGAGCATTGTGCTGATTATGAATTATGAAAAAGAAATAATAGACTAAGCAACCACAAGGATGAGAATTTTTATGTTTGACGATAAAATATAGACCACACGTGAATTTTCAGACATTTTTATTCCATACTTCACAGTAACATAGTGTTTTTGTTGTTAGTGGATTTGAAAATAAAAACAACAGCTGAGGTCAGTTTTTTAATTAAAATGAAAGTATGATTATGAGGTATTATTGTAGAATCATTCAAAACGGTCCACATTTCCATTCTCCCAACCATGGAGGTCCACGTTGACCTTTCCTGTAGAACATAAGAAAAGCATTTAATTCTTAACTGCGAAGTAAACTATGAAATGTATTTATTAAATTTAAGCTTATATTTTAAATGTTTATATAAGCCTGTTTTTTTTTAGGTAAATGAACTTGCGCCAATTCTGAGAACTGACTAAAGCCATATGATGAACTCACCCATTAGACCAGAGGGTAACTGGCTGCAGTAGCGATGCCACATTGGTTGTTCTTGTTCCTGGACATCAGGATGTAGCCATTTTCACCCCATCCCAGACCCCAGCTAAAATCACAGCAGTTTGAGGTTTTTAGTTGTTTTGTTTCTTTTCATTTGTGTACTTTTTTTTATTATTATTAAGTTTTGTTTCATCATCTTGTGCTTTTTTTCTTAACCTGTTCTTGACGATCCAATAGTTCTCTCCACTCAAACTTCCATATCCAACAGCCAGGACGCCATGATCTAAGTCAGAGCTGCTGCATTCAGGCTCATCGTAGATACCTAGAAAGATTTTTTATTAAATTAGCCAGCAAATTTCTAATTAAAAGCTGAATAAATAATGAATAAAAATGTCACATTTAAAATCTAACACCTAAAAAACAGGTGATGACACTTACCTGATTCATAGAGCTGAAAGCTGCTGTGCCCAGCATCGATGGCAACAGATACAGGGCCGATTGTGGCAACAGCCTCCTGTAGTGCACTTTCATCCCCACTGGCAACATCAACATATCCTGTGCAGGTGGCACCCACAGTACTCGGGTTAAAACGACACTGATCATCCTGCGTGGAGAATATTGATGAGCAAAAATAATTCAAATTCTTTAAAAAAATCAGCTGAAGCATTACGGTCAGAATTATTTATTATTCAAACATTCTTAGGACTCACAATGGCCTCATACGGGTAGGACTCCTCTGTATCCAGACCCCCATTGGCTTCAATGTACCGGAAGGCCTGGTCCATCAGTCCACCACCACAGCCCATGTTCCCAAAAGCACCAGAGCAGTCCACCAGCTGCTGCTCACTTAGGGTCACCAGTTTCCCTGTCATCTTGAATGTCTGACCCTCAAGGGAACCAGTCTGAGAGACAAAAGAAGGAGAAAGGTTAAGAATGCTGAACTGGACTATATGGATTCTATAAGCATTTTTCATGTAAGATCTGTTTATAAAGGCAAAAATGTGAGTCTTACTGCACTGAAGGCCCAGCATGATCCACAAATCATCTGGTCTTTAACATCGGTCACGTAGCCCTTGTCCCTCCAGTCCACGGAATTGGGCAACACAACAGCATCCTTCAGCCGGAAGAATGTAGCACCACCACGGGCCTTCGTGTTATTCATGGAGCCCAGGCATCCATGGAACGCCACCTGTCTGTATTCCTCATTGCTCTGAGAGAGGACAGAAGGAAGAAATATGATGAATTCTAAAGTTTTGTGTAAGAAAAAAAATTAAATGAATTAGAGCATTAATTTTATATATTATATTAATTTCTATAACTTTATTAAAATATTACAAAATAATATCATAAAAAACATAAAAAATACACTCCACATTCATAATCAGTTTTCTCACTTATTATTATGATGATTATTATAATGACCTGTTTCTGTGTGTGTGTGTGTGTGTGCGTGCGTGTGTGTGCGTGTGTGTGTGTGTGCCTGGTATTCTCTACATTATGAGAACCAAATGTCCCCAGAAGTATAGTAATACCAGTAAAAAATTTTAGGACATTTTTTAGGTCCCATGAGGTTTAGGGGTAGGGGTAGGGTAAGGGGATATAAAATACAGTTTGTACAGTAGAAAAACCATTACGTCTATGGAATGTCCCCATAAAAAAGGGAAACCAGTGTGTGTGTGTGTGTGTGTGTGTGTGCGTGCGTGCGTGTGTGTGTGTGTGTGTGTGTGTGTACCTACTTAACCATATTTTGGGGACAAATTTGTACCCAAAAGTGAGCTAAACCTGACAAAATCTCCAAAAACCTCCCTTTGGGGACGTCCTCATTTGTAAAACTGGTATAAAAATATAGAAAATACAGTTTGTACAGTATAAAAACCATTACGCCTATGGAATGTCCCCATTTAGATAGCAAAGTAAACGTGTGTGTGTGTGTGTGTGTGTGTGTGTTTTAATTTACCATGTCAGCAAAGTATGTCATGCCAAGCCTGTAGGATTTGATGCCCTGATCTGCCATCACGTTGTGGACCAAAACCAGTTTGCGATTGGACAACCAGGTCTGCTTACGGTGAGACTCTTCCTCCACAGAACGGTAGGTTTTACCTGATACACACAAGCACAAGGTTTTGCTGTTAAAATATTTCCACAGACATTTGTAAAAAAAAAAAATAATAATAATAATAAAAATAAAAATCTAATGTGTTTAAAATATTAAATAAATGAAATGTGTGTACTAAATAATGCAAATATTTGAAAATGATGTTTGACAGAAAATAAATATCTTAATAAATACATTTTAACACAATGAATTTGATTATAGTCATCTGTAATGTTTAAAATATAATTTCACAATTTAAAAAAAACATGAAAAAATTATTTGACTGTCAAATAATTTAACAAACAATTTTGTCTTTTTTTTATGTTCAGGCATCTCCTGAATTTGTTCTGGTGTTCTGATTCAACCAAAGACATATTTTCACATTCCTTAAGCAACCTGTTGAACTACTGGTATACCTGTAACCCTGGAAAAGTTACTCCGTGTCAAGTGCTGAGTTAGATTAAGTCATTTCTCAAATACACTAGAATAAAAACCTGAAGTGAGAAAGGACACAGTGAACAATGTGTGAGATTCATCGAAACTCTTCTGTCTTTGATTGATTGTCTGAATGGCTTCTGTGTCTGTTATGTCTAGTTCAGTATTCAGCCAGTAAAAAGAACCCAGTGAATCTCTTTTCCTAAGATTTTAAAGAAGATTTAGATCAAACTAAAGAAGGAAACTCTCTTACCAAATTTCATTTTCCATGCGTGAAACTCCATGCCCTCCAGAGAAAGACTGGCAGCACTGGCAACAGCCAGAAAAGCAGCGGCAACAACCAAAAACCTCATCCTGCTCAGAGAAAGAGAAGAGACAAGTGTGAGGTGAGACAAACGGTGCACAAGATAAAACAGAACAGAATGTCTAACGTCACTGTTTCATTTCTTCTGTCACACTCCCCCACATTTTTCCTCAAACAGTATTTTTTTAAAATCTGGTAAAACCTGAGTACTTACTTGTGATGGTACGTAGAATATATGTTTCCTTGATGTCAGTCACCCAGCCTGTCAGTGTTTACCAGAATGAAGGTCTGAGTTTATATAGGAGGTTTTAGTGCTTCTGATCAGGTGCCTTTAAAATAAGTGATGCTGAGTGCAAAAGAAAAAAAGGGGAAATTATGTAACAACAATTGTCTGTGACGAGTAAGAGTGTAATGCTGGGGAACACACATTGTGGAGGGAAGTTTCCTGTCAACATCAACTGGAGATTCTTTTCTTCTTTCTTTCTTTCATCTTTTACAGTGTATTTATTTGATTGTGTCTCAGAAGTATATGAGTTGTGTTTTTAATTAAGTTATTCAAGGCATATAAAAAAAGCTGTTAGCAGTCATACCAATGACAACACCGCAAAACATCAGACATAAATATTTTGTTGAAGTTGCACATTTTCCTGCACTTCCAGTAACAAACTGCATGTGACACATTCTTTCAGAACTGGTATGCATGTGTATATATGTGTCTATAGATGTCCATATGTGTGCGTGTGTGTATACAGGCTTAGCTATATGGCCTATGAGGAAACATTTTGACTTAATCTGAAAAATCCAGGAAACATTCTCGTTTGTAACAAAAATGATATAAATAAAGTTTTTACGAGATATATATATATACATCGAGTGTAGTGAAAATGACCTCAGAGGAAGCTTAGCAGAAGCTTTAAGATAATGTACAGGTAAGATTAGCGTAATTTTAAACTAATATCTCATATCTAAACATGTTAGAAATGGGATAATGTTACAGAGAGGTCTTCTAAAGGAGGGTAATGACAGTCTCACTGTACATTGTCCAGTGACAACAAAAGTCTATGCTATTGCCCTTTTTGAGTGAATTTGTGTAGGTTGGTATGGCTTTGTGTGCCCTTGTAACTTTTTTTGTAGCTCAGATAAAAATGTATACCTTAGGATGAAGACATCTGTCATATGGCTGAATGTAAATATGTGATTGAGTGCTGTTTCATGTCATCAATCCATGAGCTGATCAAACAAAAACATGATTACAAGAAACGTAGCATGACTGCTAATACTTTAAGAGCTTTAATGTATAGCCCTACAATACAGGCGATGTTTATGTTAACCCAAGAACACAAAGCGAAAGTTCATCAAAATTCATTTTAAAAAGCTCTAAGCGAATATCATCAACTTCCCTGTCAACACATTCTCATGTGCAATTTTCCACATGGTTTTTACTACACATGATGATGATTTCTGGGTTTTTCTTTTAACTCATTTTCTCTTCTCTGCCTGTAAGCATTCTGATTAATGTGGCGTTTGATTTCCTGTGAATGTGAAATACCATTTGAGTGGGAAGATTCAGATTACTTTGAAACACATAGCTTGTCTCGATTTCTTTGAAAGGTTTTACCAAACCCCAGACATCCTGTTTACATCAGTCTTGGAAAAAAATTTGAGTCTCTTTTTCTCTTTCATATTGTCTCATAATATCTTTTTGGCACTCTCTCGGATCATGAATTCTGTGAAATATGGACTCAAGGCCACTTTAAAGATCATTAATGTGTCTCTCTCCGCTGTTTTTGCACTGTCATGATAGAGATAAAAGGTCAAGTGACATGGCACAGCAGAGTTCCCCACGTTTGAAGAACATGGCAGATGTGGTTTTAGGGTAACATGCTGCAGTTCTCTTAATGACAACTGGACAATGAGCTCTTTTGTGTTGAAGTGGGCAAAAGTACAGAGCTCATCTTGTTTTGTGCGCGTGTTTTGTGGTGGTTTAAAATGTATATATGTAGGCATTTGTGTGTGCTCATGTGTTAGTGCTTAGTGTAGATTTTATGTATGTGTGTGTGTGTATCTGCGTGTGTATCTTGTTTGTGCATAAACATGTTTTGTTCCTCATTATTGTCTATCATAATAATTAAGATTTGTAATGTTTTTGAAAGAAGCCTCTCACCAAGGCTTCACTTATTTTATCAAAATACAGTAAAAACAATTACAATGTAAAAAAAAAAAAAAAGTGTTCTATTTGAAAATATTTTGAAATGTATTTTATTCATGTGATGACAAAGCTGAATTTTCAGCAGCCATTGCTCAGGTCTTCAGTGTCACATGAACACTTAGAAATCATTCTAATTAGCTGATTTGAATATGCTGAATTCAAACTGACCATATAGTTTGTATCATAGTAATGTTGCATACTGTATCATAATAATGTTGCTGATCATAATAATGTTAATGATAATAATAATCTATTTCACTTTTTGATTTCTGTTTATTTTTGTACTATTTTGATACTGTAGGACCACCACTTAAATCTTTGGCGTAGAATAGGCAAACCCAGTTGAAAATGACTGATATAAACCACACTAGGTATTTGAACTCATGAGAGAAGCCACCAGATGACAAAAAAACACTTGCTTGCTGTATTTCTGATCACATGTTTGAAGTATACAGTCTTTATAACTTGTGTAAAGTGACTGACTGTATCTGTGTCCTAAAAACCTAGATAGACAGATGACCAGACATGATCTGCCCACAAAAAAATATTTTCACATAAGAGCTTTTTACCATCTAACACATGAATGCCATATAACAACAACATAACTGCTTAACCATGTGACTTTGCCAGATTTTAATGTTTTTCACAGATTGTTTCTCAACCAATACAAACAATACTTTGTGACTGACCTACAAATCAGAGTTTGTGGTTTTTAAGTTGACCCGTACCACTTTTTTGCATCATTTTGTATACTATAATAACTGTATTATTACTTGTTTTATGCAATTTATATGTAAATCAGCAGTTTTACACCATTTTCCACCAAGTTTGAAAATCAATTACAACAATTGACCAGTAGAGGTCGTTTTTGTTTCTGTTCATGTAAGTGTGAAATACCTGACAAAACCTTAAAGGGGTCATATGATGTTGCTAAAAAGAACATTATTTGGTGTAATGAAATGTGTTTATGCGGTTTAAGGTTCAAAAAACACATTATTTTCCACATACTGCACATACTGGTTTCTCCTCTATGCCCCGCCTTTCTGAAACGCGTTTTTATAAAGAATATCTCTTTGGATTTGAGACTTTAGTCTTTGCAACTTTACAGATCTTCTTTATGCACCAAGAGCTTGTAACACTCCAAAGAGAAAGGAAAAATTGAAATCGCATCATATGACCCCTTTAAAGCCCACATACCATTTAATGTGCTTTCTGAATAATGACCCAAAGTTTGAATGGCTCACACTTGAACTGATTATGAAATGATTCTGTGTCACTCTCTTCCTCCAATTCTGTAAAAGTACTGTAACGTATTGAGTGAGAAACCAAATAACTGCACTTCCGTGTTCTTGTTCTAGCCTATTTATTTAAGGGACTTTGTGGCGAGCGTTTTTATTATTCATAATCAATTTATTATTTATATATTCATAATCAACTTTCTGTTTTAGCTTAAAACATAAATATAAATAGTTCCTGTTGACAGACAGAGATTTTGTACCAGCTGGCTGTCATGTTTTATAGTTTTGGCAGGGTAGTCTTAGAGGAACCAACTATCCATGCACCCGTTTATAATTTCATGACCAGACAAGAGTGAGTTTGTGCCCTACAACATCAGTGACGGAACTGTCGCGCTCTGTTTCATGTGCAGAAGCAGAGAAACGGGTAAGAAAAGTCAAGTAGGACAGTGCAACATCTCGGTGTCGGTAAGCAGAGCGCGCGGTGACTGATCGGTGGTCCACGGTGACGCACACCTGACAGCTGTGCTCGCGGGACTGTGGTTTGGTTTATACCACAGAATGCGCCCAAGACAGAGCTTCACATGTCGACCCCTCCCACTCCACACCAAGACCCCCGACCACCCTCGAAAATTTAACGGCGTAATCCACACAATGCAGAGCACGTTTGGGCTACCGGTTTGGACTACCCATTCATCTATCATGATTGATGCCTAAAGCAATTACGTGATGGAATTGTAAACCACCTTTTTGGATTAAATATGTGCAATATAAATACTTTGCATTCTTCCCCCCATAGCACAACTTTAAAATGTATACAGGCATGGCTGGTTGTAATTCTAAGTCAGTTTACATTTTAAGTAGCATGTGTGTGTGTGTGTGTGTGTGTGTATGTGTGTGTGTGTGTATATATATATATCCTGGAACATCTTTCCTTCCAGAGGATCATAAACACAGTCTGATCAGTTTCAAATCTGGGCTACAGCACCCCATCATTTACACAACATACAAAAGAGAAATGAAGGCTTTCTGTCAGTGACCACCTACCTGTCTGTGACTAACATGTTAGCTGGAAATTTTTCTTTGGTTCACACTCATAACCACAGACTTCTTTTAGAAATGAGAAATAGGCCATGACAAGAACAAGGCAACATATTTAAATGCATGTTTAATATGGAAATACAAACAATTTCTTACATTTTTAGTCTTTTCAGGTCTGTTCATTTTTAATTCAATAAAGTAGACCCACATAAATAAAAACAAAATACACCAAAAATAGCTTTCCACTTATAACAACATTTATGGAACCTTGTCAGTTCTATACAGTGGTTCATTAACTTGGAAAATCACATCATTTTATTTCACTCTTTTATAAAGTATGGTTTATTAATTATTTGTGTTCTCTCAGGTTTATTGTAGCTGTTTCACACCATGGCACGTTTTCCAAGAGAAGAAAAAAAAACTAACAGCACTGGCCGTAACTGTATTTTAATTGAAACATAAATACTAGA
>NW_015626361.1:493865-496832 GCF_001515625.1 Sinocyclocheilus rhinocerous
TATATATATACATAAAAATACTGTACATGAGAAGAAAAAATTATGCAAAGAAACAATAAAAACACATTGCTGCCATCCTTATTCAATCAAAATATAAACAGCCAGATTTTTAGAAAATATATCATTTTGTGTATATACTGCACCATGCAATGTTTCTTGCATCTCACCGTCGAAACAAAGAACTGTAGAGGGCAAGCTGGATTTTTACACCACAATAAATTAATTTTAAAAAGATCAAAAAGAGAAAAACAGATCAAAAAACAGAAAGACCATGTGGTCTAGCGCCCCTGCCTCCCCAAGGTGTTCTCTCATCACCCTATGTTCATATCTCCATGGTGCACACCAATAGTGCTGGAGCGTGTTCAGAGTGTGTGCAGAGCTGGTGAAGAGAGCCGCTGTGTGTGGAGGCTAAAGAAACAACGGTTCGGCTACAATGGGCCAAACTGCAGACTTTAATTGGATGGTCGATGAAGGGCTTCTCATTAAAACCAGTAGAGCTCCTTCCCTTTCTTGTGGTGCTGGAGACCTGCGGTGCAAAGCAGACATGAACACAATGGCTGAAAACAAGGAGGACCCATTCACACACACAATCTCCATGGTGGCTGCAAACCCTCTATATAACAAGCACCAACAACTGAGGCCAAACAATCCATTTCCTGCCATTAACCTGGAGGGTGTGTGGCTCGTTTGCTTTTAACATAATTCATGCACTTTTCTAAATAGAACATTGTGAAAATTTGATCAGTAATTTGCTGGTAAACTCTCAGTTTGGAAAATGAAGTTCTGTAGCACATATGAAAACTTAATAGCTTTGTTTTCCAAACTGAGAGTTTACCAGCAAATTACTGATGAAGTTTCCACAATGTTTAAAAAGGAAAAATAGCTAAAATGCTAGAGCTAAAAAAAAATAAAAAAAAAATAAAAAATTGTGAGCGGTTTTATGTATTTTTAAGTATTATATTTAGTTTTTATATTTTTACTTATTATGTTTTATGTATTGTACTCTTGTGTCACAGATTGCAACTGCCTTAAATGATTGATCATGAGACACGTCTCTGGGATTATAAGTACAATTCTATGGATCTCTCTACAAAAAAGGATTGTGTCCGTTTTACATGTTTAAAAATTTGTTTTTGAATGAATAGCTTTGAAGTTTGATGAATAGCTCATGCTGACTTGTACTATTTGTTAATATAGACATTTTAGATGTTGCGTAGTCAGGTTATACAGCAACCTTGCCATGTTTTCCCTTTTTAAAGTGATAACCTAATCAATATAAATCACTAACATAATAATCATTTTTAGAAGTACACTCTTCAGAGACACATAAAATTCTCCTTTTTTATCACATTTTGTTACTTATTTTTGCGATTTTAAGATGTTGCCAAGATTATGTTTAATAAACGGTTGATAAATGTTCATTGGATATTTGTACAAATATCAGCATTAGAGAATTACAAGAAGCACCTTGTAGTTTTATGACCTTGAGCCATAAACCATAAACCCTTTCTGAACATATAATTATATCTCTAAATATTAAAATGTATTAATTTCTCTTGAAATGTCACAATGCAATTTCTTTAATTTTGCTAATATTTAATTTATGTAACATTTAAATACATTATTTATCTGGTAGAATGTTTAAATGTTCTTTTTTTTAAAAATATCATTAAATATTCATATTAATTAACATTCATATTCATTAAATATGAAAAGCACAAATTCAATAAAAAGATTAACTACAATAACCTCAGTATTTGCATTTTATTTCCCTACATTAGATCACCTTACTTGATTCCATGTTGAGAGCCAGACTTTGTGCCACTTCCCCAGGCGGAAGCAACCCTGGCCATGTTGGGGTGGGTTCCAGCTTTCCCACATCATAATGCCTGGGCAGCGTCGGAAGATGAGGCGGCCGGACAGCAGGCATCAGTAGGGGTCCGTAGTGGGCATCCAGCCCAGGAGGGGAGTACAGTTCATGGAGGGGCCGTGGGGGGGGATAGGGCTGGCTCTGAGAGTAGCTCCAGGACTCTGATGGGTGCGGGTGAGCGTGTGAGTGAGGCAGACCCGGGTGCAGGGCCTGGGCGTAGGGGTCCATAGCATAGCTAGGAACGCCTGTGGGATCACAGTGGGGTCGGCTGGGTGGAGAGGGGTAGTTACTGTCCCAGAAAGATGGAGGGAAACTGCGCCGACTGCTTGAGGATGAAGCATCTAAAGTGGAGAGAAAAGAAAGAGAATGACAAAGAGAAACAGAAAGCAAAGGGTGTAATGTAATGTTAGCATGGAGAGAAACTTCTGTCAATTTTGATTTACAGTGGGTATAGAAAAGAATCATCCCCCTTTAAAATAATCATATTTTGTTGCTTTGCAGCCAGTTTTTGTTTTATCCAGCTGTATTTACTCAGTGCAACTTATAATGTCCAAGTGAAAGATGTAACACCAACATGTCAGAAAAAAAATTTAAAATTAAAAAACAGAATCAGTGAGTTGGAAAAAGGATCACCCCTCTCCTAAAAATGACTTGTAAACTCAATCAGGTGTAGACAATCACCTTCTCAATGCACACAAAGCCATTTGACTTTCAACTGTTATCATCTGTATTTTGATTAGCTCAGCATGAAAAGAGCTTTCCTGGAGCATTTCAGTCCTTGGTAGTGTAACCGAAGCAAACAATCAACTATGGGTGGCAAGGCACTGTCAAAAGATATCCGGGATAAAGTTGTGGACAGGCTCAAGTCAGGAGATGGATACAAAAAAGTTTCAAAGGCTTTATCAATGCCCAGAAGCACAGTGAAGTCTATTATTAAGAAGTGGAAGATATTTGGTAAAACACAGACCCTCCCTGCATCAGGACGTCGCTCCGAGTCCAAACTGGATGAAAGAGCCAGGAGAAAACTGGTCAGAGAGGCAACCAAGAGGCCTACAGCAACTCTGAAGCAGCTGCAGGAATTTATGACAAAGAGTGAT
>NW_015626361.1:498518-499434 GCF_001515625.1 Sinocyclocheilus rhinocerous
CAGTTTTTGTTTTATCCAGCTGTATTTACTCAGTGCAACTTATAATGTCCAAGTGAAAGATGTAACACCAACATGTCAGAAAAAAAATTTAAAATTAAAAAACAGAATCAGTGAGTTGGAAAAAGGATCACCCCTCTCCTAAAAATGACTTGTAAACTCAATCAGGTGTAGACAATCACCTTCTCAATGCACACAAAGCCATTTGACTTTCAACTGTTATCATCTGTATTTTGATTAGCTCAGCATGAAAAGAGCTTTCCTGGAGCATTTCAGTCCTTGGTAGTGTAACCGAAGCAAACAATCAACTATGGGTGGCAAGGCACTGTCAAAAGATATCCGGGATAAAGTTGTGGACAGGCTCAAGTCAGGAGATGGATACAAAAAAGTTTCAAAGGCTTTATCAATGCCCAGAAGCACAGTGAAGTCTATTATTAAGAAGTGGAAGATATTTGGTAAAACACAGACCCTCCCTGCATCAGGACGTCGCTCCGAGTCCAAACTGGATGAAAGAGCCAGGAGAAAACTGGTCAGAGAGGCAACCAAGAGGCCTACAGCAACTCTGAAGCAATTGCAGGAATTTATGACAAAGAGTGATCATTGTGTGCATGTGACAACAATATCAGAAATTCTCCACAAATGTGGCTTGTATGGGAGGCTTGCAAGAAAAAAGCCACTGAGCTTTGCCAAAACGCACCTTGAAGATTATAAGGCTACATGGAAAATGGTGTAATGGTCAGATGAGACTAAAATTGAATTATTTGGCTCAACAGCAAACGATATGTCTGGTGGAACTCTAATACAGTTAACCATCCAAATAACAGCATTCATCCAGTAAAGCATGGAGGTGGGGGTTTTTCTCTGCAGCAGGGACTGAAGCACTTGTCAGGATAGAAGGAAAAATGGATGGGGCAAAATA
>NW_015626361.1:499496-508015 GCF_001515625.1 Sinocyclocheilus rhinocerous
GTCTAGATGTGCAAAGTTAGTAGAGACAAATCCCAACCGACTAAAGGCTGTAATTAAAGCAAAAGGTGGTCAACAAAATACTGACACAAGGGGGTGATCCTTTTTCCAACTCAGTGACCCTGTTTTTTTTTTCTTTCTTTTTTTCTGACATGTTGGTGTTATATCTTTCACTTGGACATTATAAGTTGCACTGAGTAAAGACAACTGGATAAAACAAAAACTGTGTCCGTCTTCATTTCCGTCTGCAAAGCAACAACATGTGATTATTTTAAAGGGGGTGATTCTTTTCTATACCTAATGTATTTTAATATTGCATTGTAAATATCGGCAGTTTTGGAAGTCAATGGGACCATTATTTAAGCATCTTCGAGGAGAACTGACTTTTTAAGCATTTTCTGTCCATAAAATTTTGTCCACAATCTGTTTGGGTTCGTTTCACACAACAAAATCTCATTTACACAGTATTGCCTGTTATCATGCTCTGTTTCACGAACGAAAATTGTTCCCAATAAAGCCACAGTAGAACCTTTGCGAGCAACACAGAGTGGTGTTTTGTTCAGGTTGAGTAAAAAATTCAATGACTCATTCATTCATAAAAACAGTGGCTGCATGCGAAATTGCATATTCTCTTGAGTAGGTAGTTTTTTTTTTGTAAGTAATTACTTTGCAACCACAAAAAGAGTATGTTCTGTATAGTATGAATGTGTGTAGCATCTGGACGTACTACATTCGCCATGTTGTCATCGTCACGTGACCTACCAGCGTCAGTTGCGTCACGTCACTGCCATTCATAAATCCTCTCCCATGGCCTTATGGGATAGTACAGTGTCACACTGTACTACACTGTACTATGCACACTTCAAAACCACGTCAGAAGTAGTAGGTCATCTTGGTACTTTTTGCTGACTCTTTTATGAGTACTGTGAATATTTCTTTTATCACATACTGTTTTTTGCATACTATATAGTAGGGAAGTATGCGATTTTGGATGCAGCAAGTCACTTGCTTTGTTCCTAAATGAATCAGCCATTTTGAACAGACTGGTTGAATGAATCATTCAATTATTCACAAATTAAGACAGGGATTTGCTGCCACCTACTGGTGGACTTAGTTTCATATTTAAAAGTAGACTATCCATTATTTTTTCTCTTATTTTTTATCAATCATTTCATATTTCTTTCTTTCTTTTTTGTTTCTTTGTTTGTTAAAATAACTTTTTATTGTTTTCACAAATAAAAACATCAAAATCAATACAGCACAATCAATAATATCAATAACTTTTCTGTTTAATAATTAAAACATTAATTTCACAACATTATCTATGTCATTTTAAAAGCACTATAGTGTCTTATTATTCTAATTGAATTTATTGATTAAACTTAAGAATTTGACATAAAATGACACATATACTTAATATGATTAAAGAAAAAAATGTTGAAAAAAATGCACCAGAAATCAATATATCGGTCCTTAATAAAAAGTTTTTCTGTCACTGCTACTGTTGCTATGGTGACCTCCTCAGGAGAATATGACCCCTGTTCTTGAGCATCTCTCTTCAGTGTGCTTTAATTAACTTGTAATCTCAAGTTTGTGGTTCCTGAAATTTTGTTTGAACGCTGTTGAAACATTGAAACTACATTTGGAGTGTTCAAACTTTAATTAGAGGGGACCGACTCCCTCAAACCCCCCTCTGTTTTCTACGCTGGTGTCGGTCAGTTATCATATTATTAGAGGTTCAGCTGAGATGGCATTTCTCTGTGTCTCATTTGTCCACATATAAGGCCGTTGCACCTTGGACTTTCAGGTCAGGCTTGTCACATGATTTCACGTGATTTCCAGCCCCACGCCCTCAGATGTCTTTCTGATTGAATCATGTGGTGTTCCATTTGCTTCTAAAGAGCTTAGCACACATTACAAAAATACACACGGCCACATGAGAGAGATGAGAGACGGAAAGAGAGAGAGGGAGAGAGAGAGAGCTAGAAAATAAGAAAACCCATCAAAGAGACACAAAAGACGAAGAGGTCAAGATATTGACAAGCAACAAAACAGCAGAAGAAAGACAAGAAAAAGGCACAGACTTCTGTCTGCCGTAAAGATCTATATAAGGCAGGAAGTTAAACCTGGAGAACCGCATGTGGTTTTCTCCTTCTTCTGTCATATCGGCCCCTCAGCACCTCCACAGACCTGCAAACCCCTATCTCTGCTCGTGCCCCCACCTGTTGTTTTCTAACCCTCTCGCCCCCCGGTAACCCCTCGTAGAATGTGGAGGGAGGGGTGAAGTATGTTTTTAGCCGATACTTTTATATTTAGAATTCTTCTGAAAAAAGACACCGGTGATGTAGTCATGATCAGAGGAGGGGTGGGCGAGCTCCTCATAAATCTGATGCTCGGTATTGTGAGCCGTTTAAACACGATATGAGCTCGAGCCACTGCGCTTACCACCACGTATAAACATAGTATCTGTTGGGAGGCAGGCAGCGTCTGAGAGACTAGATGAAGATGTCATGGAGAGGGAGGGAGGGAGGGAGGGAATATACCAAAGGTTCATTAAGGTAAACACACACATTAAGCATCACCTTGCATAGCAGACACTTGTGCGGGCTGGTATTCAACAGGCTACTCACGCTATCTCAGCTGGCGGCACAAAAGGGACAGAAAGCGAGAGACATTTGTAACTATTTGTGACTGTGCAACTGTGCTACATTTTCAGCTCGCTCCTGTCATTAAGGAATAGTTCACACAAAAATGAAAATTTGGTCATCTCTCATGATGTTGTGAGCTCATATAATTTTCTTTCATCTGCAGAAAACAAAAGAAGATATTTTAAAGACTGTTTCAGCTTTGAAGACTGTTTTTGTAGCTTGAAACTTATGGGCCTCATTGACTTCAATTACTATCCTGCAATTGTTACCTTAAAGAGTTATCTAATTTAACCCATACAATTTAGTGTTGTTTGTATGTGTGTAGTGTTGTTTGTATGTAAATTGATGCATATATGTATATAAAGTGATAATATTTTTGACTTCAATAAAACCAGTTAATTTAGATGTTACTGTTTTTAGGTTACAACTTTTTGTGTATGTATACAAACAGCTGAAACATCCTTCAAAATGTCTTCTTTTGCATTCCTCAAAATATTGATTCTAAAAGGGAGTTTTCATATTGATTCAAGAGCAGAACAATATTGAGTTCCCCAAAGAACTTTCTTTAAAAAAATTAAAAAATAAATAAAACAGTTGAGAAAAGACTTAAAAAAAATTTTTTTTTAATTATTTCTTAGTGTGAAGAATATTTTAATAATCTGAACCTCTTTTCACTATAAAGAAACTTTTGTGCAATGGAAAGGTGGATGTTAAAAGTTCTTCATGGAACCAATGATGCAAATAAAGAACCTTTATTTTTACGTGTGCAGAAGAAAATAAGTTGCACCGGTTTGGAACGACTTGAGGATAATAATGACATGACTAAATAATGACATAATTTTCATTTTGGGGTGAAGTGTCCCTTAAAAATGTATTGTTCTTTCATTTCTCACTGACTTTGTTCAAATAAGCAGCTTCATTCAGTTACATTAAATTCAAATCGATTTGATTCGATTCAGTGCATTGTACAACTGAGCTCACTGAGTTCACTTAGCTGAGATTTGTGCACGCAAATGATTTGCAGTGATTTTAAATTCCTTTTCTTTTGCCTGTGTCTTGCATCTGTCTTCATTCAAACTGATGGGTGCTTTTGCCGCACTCTCACCTGTGTTGGGATCACTGTGCCTCTTTTTACCCTCGGCCTCCATGTAGCTGCTGAGAGCTCTGGAGAAGTGTTCGTCCACCACGCTGCTAATGTCCCCTTGGTAGTAGGTGAAGAGGACACATCGTGAGCTCAGGTATTCTGCCTCCCCGACCTCTTTGTCCTTCCTAGCCTCCTCTACCTGTCCAGCCGAAGGATACGGTGATGGGGACGGACCCCCCGAGCTGGAGCTTTTGGCAGAAACCAGGACACCCTCCGAGCAGCACGGGGCCCCCACGCTGTCCATCGGATCCCTACAGCGAGACGAGGGGCTTCTCAGACCAAGGGGTGCCTAAGAAAAAGAAGTAGCTGAAAGACATTGCAACACATTCTGTTTGTGTTTGTGTCAGTATTTATGTATGCTTGGATGTATGTGCATGTATCTGACCGTGTAATTATGAATGTATATGTAGGCGTGTATGACAGTTGCGATCATATATAAAATATATATATGACCAGGTAAGACCAGGGCTAGTTGTCATATTCTCAGTAACTATACAGTTGTGTTTCAAAAATCCTTACACCAAAGCTTGTTTTCTCTAGCAGTGGTTTTGTATGTTGGTTTCAAACATCTTGTTCTAAACTCTCTTAAATTAGAATTACTTTTTTGAATTCTTGTGAATCTTGAAAACTACAATATCATATTTTTTTATCATATTTAAAAAACTTAAACACAATAAAGTTACACAAGTATACATTCAGTTACCACCTGTGTTGTGAACGTTATTTTATATTTATTTATGTAATTTATCAATCACAATATTCGTTGACCATAACACTTGTTTGATTTTTTTTTCATTACCTGCAACATTTTTGCTATTTCATGAATTGATTTGTTGTTTCCTATTTTTTTACTGTTTAGCTGAAAAGTCCATGCAAACGGTTTAATATCAGCTTGCCCCATGTAATGTGACAACATGCCCCGCGCAAAAGGTCAACGTGTTCAATGAACTGCATCTTACTGAATTGTATTTCTGTGTGATAATGGAAATGTTCGACTGCTTTAGATGGCCGAGAATCAAAGGTTTGTGCCGATACAGAACCTAAGAAATATTCACTTGAATGTGACAACTTGCCCCGCTCTAACAGACCTCACACACAGAGCAAACACATTCGTGACATAAACATTAAAAAGTGTAAAAATGCACACTTGCATTTTTTATTTAATTATAGTTTAAGTATGCATTTCCCATTTGCATTGCGCGAAAACCTGCTTACCGGTAAAGTGCTGATGAACGCTGAAGCTTTGTGCGCGTACGGTGCGTAATGACCATAAGCCGGGTACATAACATCCAGACAACTCATGATAACCCGCTCGCTCCTCTCGGCTCGCAGGCAGCGGAACTGTCGAGCTCTGTTTCACGTGCAGGAGCAGAGAAACGGCTAAGAAAAGTCAGGTAGGACCGTGCAACATCTCGGAGTCAGTAAGCAGAGCGCGCGGAGACTGATCGGTGGTACACGATGACGCGCACCTGACAGCTGCGCTCGCGGAACTGTGGTTTGGTTTATACCACAGAATGCGCCCAAGACATATATATATAATAAAACTATAAAATAATATTTATATATTTAAAATATACTTAATTAAAAAAATTAATTAATCATAAGTTCCAATAATTTATTTTATTCCATTTAAATTCATTCAAAAAACATCATGTAGTAAACATCCTGTTTACTTGCTGTGCAGAAGAACATTGGTGGTATTCGGCTGATTCTCAGGGTGGCACAAGGGTGTGAGGTATAGAAATCTAGCTCGCGTTATCACCTTCACTTAAACAAACACGAGGTCAGTCAAACACACATCTATTAATGTTGTCTCTGTTACACTATAGATTAATATTCCAAATCAAAACTGTTAATGCTCTCTTCAAGAAGGAACCTCCTCTAAATCCTGCTCTGTTAAATTTGTCAGATATTCTCCCAGATATTAATATGTTCACATTGGTCCTTGATTGCCAGGAGTTTTCTGACAGACATTCTAGAACGTTAAGAGAATCGTGTGGAATATTTGCAGAATTTCATCCAGCAGTGTTAAACAGAGAGGAATGTCTCTGAAGAGTTTGCTCAGGGTCGAACTGAGGAGATGTGTGTCAGAACTCTATGTCAGCTTCAACTAACCAATAAACTCTCTGTCTAATATAATTGGTTTCAGACCAACTCCTGCCATGTAAGGTGTCAGAAATATCAGTGCTTTTAAATAATATATAAACCCTTGCATTATTTTTCAATCAACTCAAAAACAAAGATGAGTTAAAAATATTCAAATATTTTATAAAAATATAATAAAAGCAAATTACTATTATTTATTATAATATTTATTTTTATGTATTTATTTTAATATATATATATATATATATATGATTGGTATTAATATCTTGTATAGGGTTACTTCTATAATAATAATAATAATAATATAAAAGTAACCCTATACAAGATATTATCCATTGTTTAAGCAGTTCCCATGTATATTCACATATACATTACTAAAGTAAGCACTGGATATTTCCTGTGTCTGATCAACAAAAAAAAAAGAAAAAACTTACAGTACTTCATGCAAATGCAACGTAATGATTTGTTTTAACACAGCCAATATACTCGCACTGTTATGGAGTACATTTTCAGGAATGAGAGACATGGACACTTGAGACAAAGTTGGATCAAACTCCGCACTGCTGTCATGAGTACATGCTTAACTATTCCCTGTTGGAGGTCAGGAGGTCTGGGACCATTAACCTCTCATTTTACACACATTTAAAAGACTTGTTATCTGAATGTGTTCTGCAGTCATGGACATGCTGTTGCCCATCTAATGTCTGTCTCGGCTAAAGCATACTGTGAAACTTTACTCGCAATGGTGTGGGATTTTTTTGGGATACAGGGGGAATGATGCAATACCACAGGGAAAGGGGTTGAGAGCTTCAGCGTGACGGACAGCTGCTCCTGATGACACGCAGCACAGAGTTTAAAACAGACTCTGCACTATGACCACATGTAGGATGAACCATTTATATTAATGTCCATGACCAATTGCTCTCTCTCTCTCTCTCTCTCTCTCTTTTTCTCAAAGTCTTCCCAGCAACACATATCACTCTCTCCCTCCTTTTTGGAACAGTAAGTCATTTGTCATTACTAAGAAAACAGGTTGTATGACTATATGTGTATGCGTGTGAGGTCTAGCCCAGTCTGTATCATAATCTCTGAGCCCCAGCGTATGACCCCCGATGTAGAGCTGACCAAACTAGGGAACAGAGGAGATGGACAGATGCCCCCCCCCCCTTCCCTTCACTCTCCTTCCAGCTCCATTTCTCTTTATTCCTGTTTCATTCTCTGTCCAGGCTCCTCTTCCTAAGACTGTATGTTTGTGTGTCTGTATTTGTGAACAAGCAGAAAATAAACATTGATTACATCATTGTTTGGTTTAGACCCTTCATGCTAGACCAAATCTCCCAGTCATAAAACTAAACTGACAGCTCAGTCAGGTGATCACAGGGGTTAAAATACCATGTAACATACAACATACTGCAGGATTGTGTAAATATATAAATATGTGCAATAAAAAAATAATAATAATAAAACCATTGATAGTTTTTCATGTTCTTGTTCTGCAACATTTAAGTTAACAAGGAAAAATTATCTGAACTCTGTGAACACATTCAGATTCTTGTACAGATAGTATTTTGTTACAAAATACTTTAAAAACGTTGATGTAATACAGTGTAACATGCTTTACAAAAAAATTCTAAAACAATTTTAAATCAAATATTTATATTTTATAATTATTTAAAATGTTTTTATATACTTTTTCAAATTTATTTTAAAAAATAAATCTTTCAAATATACTCTACCTTATACTTTCATATACATTTTAATCTTAAAATCTTGTTTAAAAAAATGAATGTAACACATTTTTTAATGATTTTAGTTTTAGTTATCTATAATTACCCTGACTGACATGTATCTGTGATGCAGGGAGCATTGTATTGCACAAGATGGTTTATATTGCAAGTACAAAACAAATAAAACATTTAATTCCTAAAAAAATAAATACAAAACGCTCTCCTTACTGCTAGCACACTTACTTATTTACATAGGGGGTCATATCCTGTGAGGGTCTGATTTTAAGATAATCTGGCTCATCACCAAAGGGGTCAGGGCTGGTTATACACACACACACACAACAAGGTGTTACCACAACAAAGGCCACAAGCAGTCTGATTCTACACTATAATCAAGGCTCTAGAATGTTGGTTTAACTTTAGCCCCTAAACACTGAACTGTGTTACATGAGCTAAGAGCAGGAACTGAAGATGCTTGATTGTCATCTAAGATTATCTCAAGCTTAACAAATCTGCTTTCACACTGAACGAGATCATCCCTGCATGTCCAATTACAGTATGTTCGATTTTTCCCTTGCCGTGTCTTATCACAATTAAACTACTGCAATTAGATGAATTTGGGGTTCAGTATGACTCCTTAAGCAAGGTCATTCCTTGCTTTGGAAAGGCCAGCATTGTTTGTAAAACCATAGGATCATTATTTTATTTATTTTATTTTAGCATTTTATTTTATTCATTTATTTCATATTATTTTTTATTATTTTACTTAATTTTTTATTTTATTTAATTTTTAATGAAGGGGAAAATATGAATTATAACCTTTAACACAATAAACCTTTTATTGACTTTTAACTCAAAGGATCATATTTTATTATTATTTATATATATATATATATT
>NW_015626361.1:508156-512321 GCF_001515625.1 Sinocyclocheilus rhinocerous
GTGCCTGTATTATATTATATTATATTATATTATATTATATTATATTATATTATATATGAAACAAAGCTTTAATTGTCCCCAACAAATGCACTGTCCTCCTCTCTCTCGGTAGCCTTTACTTCCATCAAATGGGGATACTTTCTCCTTGGGCCTGTTTATTAAAAGCTAACCCACTCAGTATGGATAGTACGTGAACAAGCTACATGGCTGAAGTAACTGACGGGTGCTACATTCCCTCTTTGGCAGCCTGGAGTGTCCCAGCGATGTAGACAAGCAGCTGATGTCATCCTCGGTGTATATGTGTGCGTGTGTGTGTTTGTAAAGGGCTAGCAGGAGATTGTCACCCTGCTGTTGAACATTCCTGTCCCACAAGCACAGGAGGGCACTACTGTCCCCAGAGAAAGAAAGAAAGAAAGAAACTGAACTGATTGAAGGGGAGATGCGGTTACAAAGCTGTAGTGTCACATGCTCCAACAGCGATAATTTACTCCGCTGCAGTCAGATGGTGTTGGTGCCTCAGAATGCCAGGAACACAGATGAGTTCATTCTGCATGCTATAAGACAATCACATGCACAATTCATGTTAAAGGGCAGTTCCACCAAATGTTTCAGTGCTCTCCAATGCTTCATTGTGGCTTTTTGCTTCCCGCAATATTCCCTGAATTTACCTAAAACACTTTCAGTTTTGTTTTATTTCTGTTACAATCTGGAATCAATTTTTTACATGTACTTGGATCAGTTCAGCATAAATATGTTGTTATGTAGTCTATTTAGGGAATTCTGTTTTACTGGTTCTACATGAATGTGCTGCTGTACTGCTTTGAATTGTGGGAATTCTTCCTTGTTGCGCCATTTCATATTCAAAGTGATTTATTCAGTGGTGACATCATAGAGTTCACAGCTATTTTTATTGGCCAGTAAACTGGCAGATCTGCCCTCAGTTACAACAGCTAGCCAATCAGAAAAGGTCTAGGGAAAAAATGCTTTATGCTGGTAATCAACCAGGCTTCCACATGGAACATCTATGTAAAATTATGCAAGAATATACAAATGACTTTAGAATCAAGTGTCTGTAATTGTTGACTATTTTATTCTGTAAAATAAAACCTGTCTCCATGCTAGCAAGGTCATTGCCCTACCAAAGGCACAACTCAAACCAAATACTTTATCCAATCGTTTTCCATCTCTTATTTCTCACAGGACCCTGGAACTGAGAGGACACTAACGTCACCCCTGTGCAATCTCAGTGCGGGACACTCAACTCAGATCAGTGCCATCCATTTTAAATATAAAATTCACCCGTCATTGATCTGTCACATGCAGCAGTGCAGAGCTGTTATGACATCACAGACAAATGTTGGAACTTCAACAAATTATAGAATGTGTGGTCTTTTCTTTGAAAGTATGTAAATGCGGGGAAAAGTGTTTTTTTCTTTATTATGAGAGTTTAAAAGCAAGACCCTGTGAAATATCTCCACTATTCACAAACATCAGTAATATAATGCATTTAGTGTCCTTTTTACAGTGCAGTTATAGATTTAATTACTGAGTAATATTAATTATGGGTTAGGATCAGGGTTTGGTTTAGGATTTGTTGCATATAATTATTCATACTTTACTGTTATTACTATAGTAAGTACATCTAATGTGCAATAAGGAAGGACAAGTGTTACTGAAAAATTGTATCAGAACATTGTGCCAGGAAACGCAAATGTGACAAAAAATGACACGAATGTGTCATTGTGAAACTAACAACTGCCCTTTTCTTCCTTTTTTCATGGTCATTAAGTTTCAGTTAATGGGACCCATGTCTCCTATCTACAACAAAACTTAAAATCTGACAAAGACATTTCACTTTTTCTACAGTTCTAAAAATAAAAGATAAAAAAGTTTAAGTATAACTAATTTGGAATGAACACATCCACCCACAGCATTCAAAGTATACACATCAAATGCTATATTAAAACAAGATGAACCAGAAAGCTAATTACTTACACTATAAGGAATTCATTAGACCACAAGCCGTTTTTCCATCAGAGTAATCTATATCTGACACTGGGCTTTAAAAGCAAATAACAGGCCAAGACTGAAGCTTGAAAGGTTATAGAGCACAGGTCTCACATCTTTTAAATAAATTACAAGGTGAGATAGAGCTACTAATGAGTTGTTCTGACACAGTCTGAGACTCACAAATTGGATCAATACACATTCAGTAAACAGTAAAGACACCATCTTAATGTGTGTGTGTGTGTGGTCATTTGTGGCTGTGTCTTTGTGTTTTGGTGTTGTGTGTGTGTTGTGCGTCAGTGTAAAAAACCATTACGCCTATGGGATGTCCCCACTTTTCACAAAAACAAACCTGTGTGTGTGTGTGCAAGAGAGATCACTGACTAAGTGATCTGCCTTGTGCATATGTTTATTATTATTAGTGGTATATTTAGCATTATTTTGTTGGCTTCCGCTGATCTAAAGAAGAAATTAGTCGGTAAGACTTCAGAATAGGTCCCATTAGTTACTGTTATTTAATGCATTAAATAACATTAACAGTGAGCAGTACAGTTCTTACAGTATTTAGGCTATTAATCTTTTTTAATGTTAATAAAACACAACTTTTTTTTTTTGTTCATGTTCAGGTCACAGGCTTAGTTCTTTAAATGATATTATGAAATACAACGTTTGATTTTAAAAATGTATTAGCAAAAAATACTCAGCTTTTTTATTTTACGCTTGTATTTTTACTATATGTTTACCCACTGTTTTTATTCATCTAATTTGCACTGCTTTAATAATACAGTTGTACAGTTTTTGTAAAAATTGAGAAAGAGAGAGAGGTTAGGCAGCTATCGTTCATTTTCTAGCTTTTTATACAGACAATGGCAAGTGTGTTATTTAAACGCAATTACGCATTATTTGCTAGATCATACAAGTGCTGCTCGCCACCTGCGTAATAACTCTTCTCGCGCTCAAACTTGACACACTACCAAAATGAGTATTAGCACATAACTCACATGTGAACACTTAAAAATAATGAATTTTCCGCTTACAAGTGCAATGAAGCACGTCGCTCTTGAAAAGAAAACATAGTAGAATGTACTGAAGCGCGCCCAGTTTGGTCAACGTCTGCAATGAATTGGCTTTGTATTATGGAATGCAATCCCTGCCATAATTAGAAATAAAGAAAGAAATGTACAAAGAATTAAAAAAAAACAAATATAAATAAATAAATATACAAAGAAAAGTAAAAAAGCAAAAATAAATATTTATTTATAATTGTATTTCCTTATTTATGTATTTTTTTATTTCTTTCCACATTTATTTCTTTTTACATTTATTTATTTCTACATTTATTTATTTCCACTTTTATTTATTTTCACATTTATGTATTTATTTACGTATTTATTTATTTCCACATTTATTTATTCCTACATTTATTTATTTTCACATTTATGTATTTCTACATTTCTTTGTCCATAGGGTAATGAGGAGGGCGTGTTTTACCTCAGGAATAGCAATCGAGCCAGAGTAGGCGAGGTGTATGCTTTGAGGCCACAGTGACACCTTGTGGTGCCCAAACGAAGTGCAAGAAGTGTAGCCTACATGACGCGTCTGTTGATAGTGTGGGATGAATTATTTAGATGGGCAATATGGCCAAAATCTTATATCACCGGTTATTATTTAAATTTCACGTGAGGAGTTATTTCAGCTGGGAAGCGTGAAATCTGTGATCGTGTGCATTTTCTGAAGCTCGCAAAAGCTGCAATCGCTTACTTATGCACGCTGTTTTTTTTAGGTTTCACTTTCAACGCATACAATGCATGTTTCAAAGATTCGGGATAGAAGGAGGCATCAGTTACTGTAGAAGATTTGTCGCCTCGCGCCACTTCCCGTGTGGACAGTCACCGCATCAACTGATTATAATGGGTTCTCTTGGTGTAGACACGGCTTTAGACACGGATTAATCACACGTCTTAGGCTGGAAATATCCAGAATTGGGAGTGGAGATAGTGAAAAACACGCCATGCATCGTAGCCTAAAACATGATTAATATTTGCGACTGACACTAACGGTTGTATATTGCATATCGCTATGCTGTGGAGATGCGTTCACTGTCAAATATCATTCAGCATTCATTTAGAAATTTTGTCAAATATTTTTTCTTGATTAC
>NW_015626361.1:512332-516327 GCF_001515625.1 Sinocyclocheilus rhinocerous
AATGATTTAGATGGGCAATATGGCCAAAATCTTATATCACCGGTTATTATTTAAATTTCACGTGAGGAGTTATTTCAGCTGGGAAGCGTGAAATCTGTGATCGTGTGCATTTTCTGAAGCTCGCAAAAGCTGCAATCGCTTACTTATGCACGCTGTTTTTTTTAGGTTTCACTTTCAACGCATACAACGCATGTTTCAAAGATTCGGGATAGAAGGAGGCATCAGTTACTGTAGAAGATTTGTCGCCTCGCGCCACTTCCTGTGTGGTCACCGCATCAACTGCTTATAATGGGTTCTCTTGGTGTAGACACGCTTTAGATATGGATTAAACACACGTCTTAGGCTGGAAATATCCAGAATTAGATCAAACAAAAGTTGTCCATGGGAACAGAGCTAGTGAAACACACACGCCATGCATTGTAGCCTAAAACATGTTTAATATTTGCGACTGACACTAATGTTTGTATGCGGCTATGCAGTGGAGATGCGTTCACTGTCAAATATCATTCAGCATTCGTTTTGAAATTTTGTCAAATATTTTTTCTTGATTACAAGAAAAAACTCTATTGTTCTTGTTGTGATTTGTTTCTTGTTTTTCATTTAATTTATAAGTTAACACTGCAAATTAAATGTTTCATTTTTTTCTGCAGTCGAAGAAAGTATAGCCTAAATTATGTCAGTGATTTCTCTCATTTTAAAGATTATCAAGAATTATTTTTTTTCCGATCTGCAGTCTAATAAAAGTTAAGAAACTTAGCCTATAGATCTATAGCCTACAGGCTCATTTCATTCTTTCTTAACTTTTAACTTCTTCTTAAAATTTGTTATGAAGAATTTTAAATCAACTTCATAACAAATAGGCTAGGCTAATGAATTTTCGTCCTATGCAGTGGAGATGCGTTCACTGTCAAATATCATTCAGCATTCGTTTTGAAATTTTGTCAAATATTTTTTCTTGATTACAAGAAAAAACTCTATTGTTCTTGTTGTGATTTGTTTCTTGTTTTTCATTTAATTTATAAGTTAACACTGCAAATTAAATGTTTCATTTTTTTCTGCAGTCGAAGAAAGTATAGCCTAAATTATGTCAGTGATTTCTCTCATTTTAAAGATTATCAAGAATTGTTTTTTTTCCGATCTGCAGTCTAATAAAAGTTAAGAAACTTAGCCTATAGATCTATAGCCTACAGGCTCATTTCATTCTTTCTTAACTTTTAACTTCTTCTTAAAATTTGTTATGAAGAATTTTAAATCAACTTCATAACAAATAGGCTAGGCTAATGAATTTTCGTCATAAGCAATATACAAACATAACGAATACCCTAGCTATTCTATAAAACGAAATTTTCATTTTAAAAAAATCACGAATTTTCCTAGGCTAAAATCTATAGTCTTTGATCGTTAGTTTGACATGTTCACCAACAGCCGATTAATGGCCGTTGCGATCAAATTTAACCTCTGACGAAATTCTGGCAGTGTCAGAAGATTTGACGCACAGTCCTGCAGTGTGACTTCATCGTAGGAGTGACACACTCCTACGATGAACGTCAAACTGTCTTCATTTTTCAAGACAAGCCATGATCAGAATTAATGATAGAGATTTCTTCTAACCGCATAAACTCCGGCGCTCTCATCCTCTGCTCACGAAATTCATAAAATACGTTGCCTTTGCTATGATAAACACCGGTTGCGCTGCTGTTTTCATGTGGGTGTGTAGTGCTGCTTACACTATTCTTCTTAAATAGAAGTCATTCTATTTAATGCCGCCATTCATATACTTTTAATGATAGCCAACATTACAGCCCTGCGTGCAATGCAGCTCGCAGTCACTGAACATGTATGGGTTGATAATGTAAAACTCCGGACAAGTTTTCTTGCACGCACCCGTTTTTTACACGTCTTGACTCTCGTACAGTCTGACATTAAAAACAACTGAGATCCCACAGTGTGACATGATCATCATGTTCGTACAGTCTGACAAGTACAATCCTAAAGGACTTTTAAAAAATTGCACAGTGTGAGCCTGGCTTAATACGTGTGATTAATCAGCCCGATCTCACAATTCGTATGAATTTGTACAATGACCTACACCTAACCCCGCCCCTAAACCTACCCGTCACTGGGGTCTAGACAAATCATAAAAGTTAAGAAACTTAGCCTATAGATCTATAGCCTACAGGCTCATTTCATTCTTTCTTAACTTTTAACTTCTTCTTAAAATTTGTTATGAAGAATTTTAAATCAACTTCATAACAAATAGGCTAGGCTAATGAATTTTCGTCATAAGCAATATACAAACATAACGAATACCCTAGCTATTCTATAAAACGAAATTTTCATTTTAAAAAAATCACGAATTTTCCTAGGCTAAAATCTATAGTCTTTGATCGTTAGTTTGACATGTTCACCAACAGCCGATTAATGGCCGTTGCGATCAAATTTAACCTCTGACGAAATTCTGGCAGTGTCAGAAGATTTGACGCACAGTCCTGCAGTGTGACTTCATCGTAGGAGTGACACACTCCTACTGACATTAAAAACAACTGAGATCCCACAGTGTGACATGATCATCATGTTCGTACAGTCTGACAAGTACAATCCTAAAGGACTTTTAAAAAATTGCACAGTGTGAGCCTGGCTTAATACGTGTGATTAATCAGCCCGATCTCACAATTCGTATGAATTTGTACAATGACCTACACCTAACCCCGCCCCTAAACCTACCCGTCACTGGGGTCTAGACAAATCGTACAAAATCGTACGAGTGAAGTCGTACGAATTCGTACGAATTAGCCATCTCGTAAAATACGTAAGAATTGGTCACGAGATAGCGTTGGATTAATCCGTATCTAAAGCTGTGTCTACACCAAGAGAACCCATTATAATCAGTTGATGCGGTGACCACAGGGAAGTGGTGCGAGGCACAAATCTTCTACAGTAACTGATGCCTCCTTCTATCCCGAATCTTTGAAACATGCAAACCTAAAAAAAACAGCGAGCATAAGAAAGCGATTGCACGCTTTCGTGAGCTTCAGCAAATGCACGCGATCACAGAAGCTTCCCAGCCGAAACAACCCCCCACGTGAAATTGAAATAATAACCCGTGATATAAGATTTTGGCCATATTGCCCATCTAAATCATTCATCCCACACTATCAACAGGCTTGTAGGCTACACTTCTTGTACTTCGTTTGGGCACCACAAGGTGTCGCTGTGGCCTCAAAGCTTACTCCTCGCCTACTCTGGCTCGATTGCTATTCCTGAGGTAAAACACGCCCTCCTCATTACTAGGGCTGGGAAGAAAAAATATATCGATATCTCGATATTAATCGGTTATCATTGTTACGGAACGATATCGATTCTTAAATCCCAATAATCGATTAGTGTAGCCTGTTTTCAGTTAATGGACGGAACATTGAAGGGCACTTCCCATCCAATAAATCGCAATAAGCATTGTGCTTTGGTGCTTTTAATATGAAACAAAGTCTCTCAGGTTTCAATTTATGTCCATTGTATTGCAGTATTCAAACAATAAATGCCATTTTGGCGCTGTTTAATGTGGAGTGACAGATCGCTGTAGCGCCTCCGTTCAACAGACGCAGCAGCGCGAGGCACACGTGATGTGAACTGATCGTCTCCTCCACATTAATACAAGTTTCAACACAAAATAATCATGACTAAATATCCGAAGGTAAGTTAAATGAAAGAGTACAACTTTACAATCCGTATCCTGCCTCATGTAGTCGCTCAATCAGTGTTTCAGCCGCGCAAATTTTTTATGACAGCCATCATTTACATTTTTATATTTAAAAAAACGAATTGAAGTAGAAATATTATGTAATTGTAACTTTATTATTTTAAAAACTTCATTGTGTAATTTTAACAGTTGTATGCTATAGCTTACAAATCAGTTAATTTTAACCTTCAATATTATAGTAATGTAGTACCAACTGACTCTCATGTATATTTTACAGCATTAGTTGAGAGATTTTTTT
>NW_015626361.1:516746-522827 GCF_001515625.1 Sinocyclocheilus rhinocerous
AATTTTAACCTTCAATATTATAGTAATGTAGTACCAACTGACTCTCATGTATATTTTACAGCATTAGTTGAGATTTTTTATTCTTGAGAAAATTTGGCAAGTACTGTACCTGATATATATCCAAAATAATCGATATTGAATCGAATCAAATCGAATTGGTAATCGAATCGAATCGAAAGCTTGTGAATGAGAATCGAATCGAATCGTGAAATTTGTGTCAAAACCCAGCCCTACTCATTACCCTACGGACAAAGAAATGTATAAATAAATAAATGTATAAATAAATACATGTGGAAATAAATAAATAAATACATACATAAATATGTAAATAAATACATAAATGTGAAAATAAATAAAAGTGGAAATATATAAACGTATAAATAAATAAAATAAAAAATAAATAAATGTGGGAAAAAATACATAAATAAGGAAATTAAATTTGTATATTTATGTATTTATTTATTTATATTTGCTTTTTTACATTTCTTTGCACATTTCTTTCTTTATTTATTTATTTATAATTATGGCAGGGATGGCATTCCATATTGTATTGGCCAATGAACTGACTCATATCAATTTGCTGCATAATAATGACATCTAGTGGCCTACAAGTGACAGTGCAGATATTATTTCTACTGGGGCTCTCATACAGTCACAGCAAACAAATACAATATAAAGTCATTATATTAGCACAAAAATGGGCAGGTTTTATTTATCTTTTATTTATCTTTTTCTTCATTCCTGTTCATAACAGGATAGAAATAAAGTAAGCACAGTGAGAGATAACTTACACAAGGGTGTCAATTTTTTTTTATATCAGATAAGTTTGATATTTTAGCCACTTTTTTAAATGTTGATGATAACATATCAAGCTCTTCAATTTCAGGATATTTTTAAACTGAGACAAACAAGCAAATACCACAGAATTCATCAAATCTACCCAATACATCCAGATGTTTTTGCAGTTGTTTTTTCTCATCAGAATGTTTTTTCTTTCAAGATGATGTTAAGGAATTGGCTTAATAATAATAATAATGGAAGAAGAAGAAGAAGAAGAAGAAGAAGAACTAACAGGGGATTTAGAAAATTAACTTATATTATTTTTTTTTATTATATATTTTACAATTATGTATTATAAATATTATATATAACTATATGTAATATATAATTTATTTTATGCCTAGCAATGCTGGAGAGGGTGTTCAATCTTCAACTGGCTGGCAGGAGCCGCCACTGACCGTCATGTGACCTGCCAGTGGCTGGGGGGAGCTGCCAGTGGCTGGCTGGCAGGTGCCAGTGGCAGCTTCAGGCAGCCGCTGTAGATCTGCGAGTAGAACGCCTACCCTATCACTCTCCCTGCAAGGAAATACACTATTTTATTATGAATATATTTTTATGACTCTGTTTTTTTGGATGATTGACCTTTTAGGTTTTTTTCCCCAACTAAACCAACTAAAGCAACGTGATCACGGCTGGTTGCTTACTGATGCTTTGTTGGACGCTCAACCAGCCAGCCTCTCCAGCCTCTGCTTCCAAGGAAATCATTCTGATTTTATTTTTGTTATTTCTACATTGTTTTTGTAAACAACTTTGAGTCAATTAATATATTATTTGCGTTCATGTCCTCCTATAACAGTTTCCTCCAGTCAGACTTTTTAAGCTATGAGTATGCCTATGCGTTCCCCACCACTCCTGCTGCAAGGAAATGCATAATTTTATTATTGTGAATATGTTCTTTTGAATGTAATGAGGTTTAATTAGTAGTCTAATGGCCGTGATCCCGGTTGGTGGGTTACTGCCGCTTCCGTCCAGCCAGCTGCCAGTTTAACGACTCTTACTGCAATGAAATTCATTGTTTTATTATTATTAATGTATTCTTATGAATGTATTCTTTTATATCATAGGCGTATAAGGGAGGTTTATCCTGAATAAAGGAGACAAATGGCCGTAATCCCGACTGGTGGGTCTGACGCTTCTCTGGCCGCTCAGTCCAGCCAGTGGCAATTGAGCTCTAATTTTGACGCGTTCTCTACCACTCTAGCTGCAAGGAAATGCATTACTATTATTATTATTATAAATATATTCTCATTAATCTATTCTTTAAGATCATATACGGTTTAGGGGGTTTTATCCTGATTTAAGTGTTCAAATGATCGTGATCCCGACTGGTGGGTTGCCTACTCTTCAGTCTAGCCAGCTGCTATTGAGCTGCGAGTTTAACGCGTTCCATATGACTCTCACTACAATTTAATTCATTGTTTTATTATTATTAATGCATTCGTGTGAATCTATTATTTTATATGATTGGCGTTTAAGGAAGATTCATCCCGATTAAAGCCGTCAAATTGCCGTGATCCCGACTGGTGGGTTACTGACGCTTCGCTGGCCGCTCATCCAGCCAGTCACTGTTAAACTTAAAGATTAACGCGTTCTACCACTCCCGTTGCAAGAAAATAAATTATTTTATTATTATGTATAGGCTATATTCATATGAATCTATCATTTTATATGATATACGTTTTAGGGAGGTTTATCCCGATTAAAGTGGTCAAATAACTGTTATCCCGACTGGTGGGTTACTGACACTTTAGTCTAGCCAGCCGCTATGAAGCTGCCAGTATAACACGTTCTCTACCACTCTCTCTGCAAGGAAATATATTATTTTATGATTATGAATTCATTCTTATGGGTCTGTTCTTTTACATGATCGACATTTTAGGGAGGTTTATCACAAATAAAGTGTTCAAATGCCATTTGACAAATGGCCGTGATCCAGACTGGCAGGTTATTGCCGCTTGTACTGGCTGCTCAATCGGCCAGCCGCAAGAGCGCTCCGAGTTTAACGCGTTCCCTACCACTGTCTCTGCAATTAACTATATTATTTTATGATTATTAATATATTATTATAAGTCTAGTCTTTTAAACTGTGGACATTTTAGGGAGGTTTATCACAAATAAAGTGTTCAAATGACCGTGATCCGGACTGGTGGGTTACTGCCGCTTCAGTGCAGCCAGTCACTTTCAGCTCCGAATTGAACGGGTTCCATATCACTCCATAAAACATCGAATATGTAAAAGAATAAAGTCATATGAACAGATGTACAATAAAAAAAATTATAAACATGTTTATAAATGTATATAAAACATATGTTTTATAAATATTAGATATTAATAACCGGGATATAAAAACAATTTACTGTATAAAAGGGAAAACACATTTTTATGCGTAGCACCGCAATAAAGAACGAGTACTACTACTAAAGCATATTTATAACTGTCTAAATATCAGATGAAGATTCCCCATCACGCACATATTCATCCTCCTCCTCCCAGCCGTAGGGTGGCGCTGTACCGCCGTGAATAAACGTGCGACGGCCGCTCGGCCATGTTGAAGTGTGGAGGAACTGCAGCCCGCCATTGTGTTTCTGATCTGCATCTGTAGCGAGAGAGAGAGAGATAGAGAAAGAGAGAGAGACGGGCGTAAAGACTCTAAAAACACATTCATTTCCCGTTGACTTTAACCCGCAAACAAACGCGCAGGCTAACACACAGGCTCCGGGGAGAGAGAAATGTCAGCCAGCAGCCTTCTGGAGCAGGTAAACAGCGGCACTTTGTGAACATTGAGCAGAAGTGGCGTCGGAGCGGGGGGTTTTTTCTCTCTCGCAACGCGAGTTCAGGCCTGAGCTTCATATAAACCTTCATTTATTCTCCCTCTTTCCTCTCCAAACTCACTCCTTCATGAATCACCTGGACCCAATCCAGAGACCGAAAGGCCAAACAAACAAAGGTAGGTGAAGTGCTGCTGTGCCATTTTTGTGTGCTGTTATAAGAGACTCGTGTTGGTGCTGCTTGTTAGCAGGCCGAGTGTTCATACCGATTCCCTATTATTTCAACCGTTAAACCTTCTTAAAACAATCCCACGCGGAATTAAAAAACAAATAGTCTTATAGTAGAGAATCGGGTTGGTTTTAGTTTCTCACATATGTAAGGGGAGCTTGTTTGGAGCCCACGCTAGTTAGCCGCCTAGCACAGTAACGTTACGTTCGAGAGGCCGAGTACAGCTGAACGCGTGACACTCAAGCACCTGAACACCCACCTACACTCTGCTTGAATGCTGTTTTGGGGTGTTTTCTTAAAGTTTAGTGCTGAAGATATCTCACTTAAACTTAAAATCATCATCTGTAACGGTGGCCAAGAGGCGGGGGTCTAAACGCTGCCAAGAGGAACCTGTTGAGGGGATTTTCAGCACCACACTCAGTAGTGTATCGTAGTGTATCGATCTTTCACATTCCAGTTGCGTGTTGAATCAGTGCATGTGACCACGTGGATAAGATGTGAGAGCTTTTTATTTATTTATTTTTAGTCCATTTGCAATTAATAGAAGTGCTTTACTGACATTGTTTTGGCTTACAATATTAATTAAATACACTATTAACAACAGACACAAAGTGACAAAAGATGGGGAAATAATAAAACGGGGCCAGTATAAGCTGAATACAATGATTACTATATAATGTGTAAGTTAACTGCAATAGAATAAACATTAAATTTTGATGACATATTTAAGACTATTACTAAATTTGGCTGTGATAAATGAACATCTGACACTTTAGTAAAATACAGTGTCTGACTGAAAAGAGTTTGTCAGATTGTATTTTCTGTTTAAGATGAGATGCCTTCTGTTTGAGTCAAGCTATTTCTTAGAAATTTAAGTTTGGTGATATTCAGTGTTTCATGTACACGTTGATCTCAGCAGCAGGTGCATTGATCTGATGGTGTGTTCAAGTCATGTCGAAAAGATTGTATTTACAAGTTGAACACCACCAAAGTCATAATTATGAGTGGGAAAGAGCCTCAAGTTTTTGAGTTGAACATGGTAGACAATGGGTACAGCATCTGTAGCTAATGGTAAATTTATTTGCAATAAAACTAGCTAAGTTGTTTGTGCAATATGCAATGTTGTTGTACTTCCTAAATTGATTAAAAACATACAGAAACACACCTGGTGCACATTTAATTCATTTTGTAGAAGTAGAGTTAAAAAAAAAACTAAAAACAAAACTATATTTTGTTGAAAGTTTCATAGGCATCTCGCGCTGACGAAAGGGATTTGAATGCACTTGACGTTGTAATTAGGACTTCCCAACTCGTAAATACAAACATCCCTGAGGTACTTAAATGCACCATGACTTTTGGTTTTGTGCCTTGGGAAGCATTTAGCTTTGGCCTAATATTACAACTATCACATCATTTTTTAAATTTTTTTTTTTTAAAGAAAGCAAGTAAAAAGAAACGGATTATGTTCTCTAACGTTCTGTATCTTTTGCTTTCCAGTGCAAAACGGAGCTGTTACCCAAAAGGATACTTTGAATGATGATGAGTTCGAGCCTTACCTGAACGCTCAGCCCAGACAGGTAGGTCTTGTTTCAGAGCTGAACAAAAGAAGGAACCCATAGAGACAAAGAGCAGGGCAATTGTTTTTGTTGCCTACTCTGTTGAGGATTGATTATGGCCTGTAATTGCATCCTGGTCTCTGGGCTTTGTTTTCTTATTAGGGTGTCACTATGGCACTCTATGCTGGAGCCAAAGACTGTATGAGAGTTGTTTAAAGAGGTGTGTGGACTTAGTTAAGTCATCCATCATACATATTGACATAGATATTTATTTGCTGTCTAAATTGTATTGCATGTTGATGAGTCATAGGAAATTGTGCAAAATGCAGAGCAGCTGTTTACCAGGAAGTGATGAAGGGTGATTTAAAGAATGAAATAATTAGCAATAATTAAGTGTATGCTCCTGTGCAGACATTCTGTAATTTCATTCAAATGAAAAAATCTCCAATTTGTCAATCATAATGCTAATACATGCTGAAATAATGGGTGTTCTGGCAAAGGATGTCTTCTGAGGAAAATGGGACACGGATGAATAAAGGGTCTAGTATTCACCCCGTCAAAGGAATGCTGGGATCTTTTGTGGGGAATCTGTGCCACTGTTGCCCTCACAAAGCTGATTGCTGGTGTTGAAAATATGAGCAGGCTGTGTGCCTGGAGGGGAGGGGAGGGGAGGGGGGGGGTCCATGAC
>NW_015626361.1:522927-523221 GCF_001515625.1 Sinocyclocheilus rhinocerous
GGGGGGGGGGGGTCCATGACCAGTCCCAAACGATTTTCTCGAAGCTCTCTTCCCAGCACTCAACATGTCAGAGGAGGTCTTTTAGTACACAGTTTCAGTACACTTTTGAGGTTATAGTTAGCAGTAGGGGTGCTCCGATCAGGATTTTTGAGGCCGATCACAGAAAGCAGTATCTGCCGATACCGATCTTTTTAAAGCCTTGTTTTTATAATTTATAGCTATTTATAGTGATACTCCAATCAGAATTTTTAGACATTTATTCAGGGCCTGAATTTCATTTTTGAAAATGGGGGG
>NW_015626361.1:527387-549196 GCF_001515625.1 Sinocyclocheilus rhinocerous
ATTCTTTTTTTACACAGTACAGTAATACAGTTTTTCACAGACATGTTTAAACACAATAAATATAAGCAACACATTATTCAATGCTTTTTACTTTTGCATTTACTTCTAGATTGATATATTAAGTTGCTCAAGCAAGTGGCAAAACATTTAAACTACTAAGCTTACATTATCACAAACTTACCATTGACAGAAATAGTCAGCTCTACTGCCTTTCCTTTTGCATTGAAATCTTTATTACAAGCAATCCTGCCATTCATAAAGAACTTTGTTTTGCTACCTCCACAAGTGCCATCTATTATTGCCTTATTTAAAAGTGCTCTTTCCCTTTAAACCTAGCCAAAAAGCCTCGTGTTGACTGTGAAACACGGTAGACTTTAATAATATGCATTTATGGTGTAATTACTACATTTTCGTGTCAATCCATGTTCCTATTTACTGCAAAAAATGCGCTGTTACTTTAATTCAGTGCTTGCAGCGCAGCAAAAAAGCAGTAGACTCGGTGCGGAAACTATGCATACGCATTCCTATGCATTCCTCTTATAAGTTATTTAATGAAGAAATATGAAGGTGAGTACCTCACCTTCAGCATTATAATTATTTCACCCGTGCCCGACAGAGACTGAGACGGTGCCTCTGCATGTCGTGCCAAACCTCTCACGGCAGCGTCATCAGCTTGAGATCGGCCTTTTTAGAGACCGCCGATCAATCATCCCAACATGATTATCGGCCGATAGTGATCAGTAGCCGATCAATCGGAGCACCCCTAGTTAGCAGGGCTGAATAATAAAGTTGGCCTGCTGACCTGAGGTCACTGTGAGTTTAAGAGATTGTGTTGGTTGATTTAGGTTTTTTTGTTTTTATTTTTGTTTTTGTTTTTACATTGGATCAAAAATACAGTAAAACCAGCAAATATGTGACATTTTATTACAATTTAAAATAAATAATTTTAATGTACTTTAAGTTGTAATTTATTCCTTTGAAGGCAATGCTGAATTTTCAGGAGCCATTACTCCAATATGCAGTGTCACATGTTCCTTCAGAAATCATTCTAATATGCTGATCTAGTGAACACATTTCTTATAAATGTTGGAAACTGTATTTTTGTGGAGAAGATAATTTTCAGTTTTTTGTTGTTGTTGTGGATTAAATAGAAAGTTCAAAAGAACAGCATTTATTCAATGTATAAATTTGTAATGTTTAGCATTTACATTGTGTTGGCCAGTGAAATTTTGGCAGTGCAGGTAGTAATCTGAACTTCGAGCAGAAGAAATCTTTATTGTTGAGTTCCTGTTGACTTTATTTATTTTCTTTCATTCAGCTTCACTTTCTTTCGAATGAGCAGTAATGGCAAGGGAAAGTAGAGAATATTTAATGACAATACAGATAATTGAAATGGTGCTTTTTTTCAGCACCATTTTCTTTTTAACTGACTGTGCTCTATATGAAAACTTATATATTGTTCTTGTTTTTGCAGAGCAATGCCTATACGGCCATGTCTGACTCCTACATGCCCAGTTACTACAGCCCCTCGATAGGCTTTACCTATTCGCTGAATGAAGCGGCATGGTCTACAGGCGGTGATCCCCCGATGCCTTACCTGGCCTCTTATGGACAGCTTAGCAATGGGGAGCACCACTTTCTCCCAGATGCCATGTTCGGCCAGTCCGGGGCACTGGGGAGCAACCCTTTCCTGGGACAGCACGGCTTCAACTTCTTCCCCAGTGGGATTGACTTCCCTGCCTGGGGGAACAGCAGCTCTCAGGGACAGTCCACACAGAGCTCAAGTTACAGCAGCAGTTACGCCTATGCTCCTAGCACGCTAGGAGGTGCTATGATCGACGGACAGTCTCCCTTTGCAGCCAATGAGACGCTCAACAAGGCCGTGGGAATGAATAGTTTGGATCAGGGCATGGCGGGGCTTAAGATTGGGGCTGGTGACATGGCACCCAAAGTTGTTGGTTCTGGACTTCCTGGAGGGCCATTAAGTCAGGTATCTGCAGCTCCCACCATGCCTCCCGCCTCCATGGCTCCTGCTAAAACTGCGTCTTGGGCGGATATTGCCAGCAAGCCGGCCAAACCGCAGCCAAAGCTGAAAACCAAGGGGGGACTTGGTGGGACGAATCTGCCGCCGCCTCCGATCAAACATAACATGGATATTGGGACTTGGGACAACAAAGGGACTATGCCTAAACCAGCAGCCCCACAGCAGACTTCCCTGCCCACTAATGGACAGCCGCCAAATCAGTCGTCTCCTCAACCAGGTGCTACTGCCGGCGGGGTGCCGCAGCTGCCCCTCAGCAATGGACAGTTAATGCCTCCCACTGGTCAACTCGGCCAGCACCCTCTTCCTCCAGGTTGCCAGCCTGGTGCTGTCCCACCTCCACTCTCCCAGGGCCCTTCCGCTCCCCAACCCTCCCAGCCAACCCGCTGGGTGCCCCCGCGTAACCGTGCCAATGGCTTTGGGGATGCAGCGAGCGGACCTGGGCAATCCCCTCCCAATTCAGGAATGGGTGGTGTTGCTGTGCCATCAGAGCCCCACCCAGTTCTGGAGAAACTGCGCATGGTGAACAACTACAATCCCAAGGACTTTGACTGGAACCCAAAGCACGGTCGCGTCTTTATCATCAAGAGCTACTCTGAGGACGACATCCATCGCTCCATTAAGTACAATATCTGGTGCAGCACAGAACATGGCAATAAGCGTCTGGACGCTGCTTACCGTTCACTGGCCAACAAAGGGCCGCTCTACCTGCTCTTCAGCGTGAATGGCAGCGGGCACTTCTGTGGTGTGGCCGAGATGCGCTCACCCGTGGACTACAACACTTGTGCAGGCGTGTGGTCGCAGGACAAGTGGAAGGGCCGCTTCGATGTGCGCTGGATCTTTGTGAAGGACGTTCCAAACAGCCAACTCCGGCACATTCGTCTGGAAAACAACGAGAATAAGCCAGTGACCAACTCCCGTGACACACAAGAGGTACCGCTGGACAAGGCACGTCAGGTTTTGAAGATCATCGCAAGTTACAAGCACACCACCTCCATTTTTGACGACTTCTCACACTACGAGAAACGTCAGGAAGAGGAGGAGAGTGTAAAAAAGGTAATCTGCAATGCCGTTGCTCCGTCAGGAATATAAAGCTGATTATTGTTTATCCAGTTCTTCACAAAGTTCTTTTGATGTCAGTTTTGAAATGTTAGGACCACTGTTGTTCAATATTTTGATATTGTGAATCTGAAGTCATGCATTTATTCTCTTAGAAATGGAGTTGTTTACCTAATTCAAAAGCATACCCATTTACATTAGGATAATGAATAAAAACACAGTGTTGTTTAGAAATTGCAACCTCAAATGTTGCATATTGTTGCTGCAGGTAATGGAATTGCAGATTTTGTGGTTTGTTGCACAAATGGCTAAACTACGGAGAGCGAGATTATAAGTATACATAAAACGGTTGTTCTCCCAACATTTGCAGAGTCCGTGTACACCAATTCCCTTAAAAGGGTAGTTCACATGGAAATAAAATTTATCATTTACTCTCGTCATTCCAAACCTATTTGAATTTCTGTTGAACTGAACCTTTTTGCATGAAAAAAAATAATCAAAATATCTTCTGTTTTTCATTGTATGGGCAAAAATAGGTGATATATGTATGTGTGTATACGTGTGTGTTCTGTGGAAGGAAATCATACAGGCTTTAGGGTAGAGACACTAAACTGACACCAAAGAACTAGCGCTGAGGAAACCAAACTTTGGCATAGAGTTGTGACGGTACGAGTATCGGTACCAAACGGTTCACGGGGCAAATTCCAAATGGAAGTGATCATCCATATCCCCTTGGAGTGGGAAGTTTGGAGTGAGCGGGGCACGTGCGTGCCATTATGTAGTCGTTTGGAATGCACTTGGCAAAGGGAGTGACGTAATTTCCTCATTATCTTCAGCTGGCATGTTGCCATGACAACGCAGTACGGTGTTCACTGTCATAAATGTATTTTTATTGTTGTTAGCATAACTGTTGCAAATAAACATACATTTTATATTTTAAAATATGCTATATAATATATAAAAACTAATATATAAAACTTTAAAATAAAATGTATTATAGATGAAAATTCATTGTCACGGGAACATGCCAGCTGAAGATAATGAGGAAATTACGTCACTGTTTTTACCAAGTGCATTCCAAACGACTACATAATGGCGCGCATGTGCCCTGCGCTCTCCAAAGTCCCCACTCCAAGGGGATAGGGATGATCACTTCCATTTGCAATTTGCTTCGTGAACTGTTTGGTACCGATTCTCGTACCGTCACACCCCTACCTTGACATTGCTTGCATCGGGGAAAAAAGTTGCACTAGAACACAATGGACAGACTACAACCGCCAACTGACGTGTACTCTCTACTGTTTCCAACTAACGTCTACGCTTCCCATACCAGCAGGTGGCTGTAGTCTGTATTCAGCGTTCAAACAGGGAAACTTGAAGAGCTAGAACAGTGGATATACAAAGCAGTTTTACCATTGTTTACATCAGCTGCGCTCATTACTGACAGATTACTTCAACGTCTTGATTCCACAAAGCCATGGTATTATTAAAATGATCCTCTGGTCAAATGAGGTGACAAGACAAGTGACAAGAATGACAACAAGTGTCTGTACATTCTTTCTTTACCCAGTCATTGGTTTGCTTTTGTAATTTCTGATTTTTTTTTTCCGTGTATTTTCTAAGCTGAATAGCCAATTGGAGTTGTCTTTCTCGCTGACGAGCTCCATCGCCGATTCGACATGCAGAATCGTCCAAAAAACTAAAGCTGACCGATGCTCAAAAACCACCCGACATTGCCCGACGCACACCACTTGTCCTGGGCTTTAAACAACATGAGTAAATGAATTAAATTGTATTATTATTTTTGAGTGAACATCCCTTTTAACTCATGGTGGTGTTACTTTGGGCAAAAGACTGACAGGCCCTATTTTTTCTCCACAGTCTTACAACCAGATATTTTCAGAAATTATTTTGGGGAAAGATTTAACCAAGGATTCAAAAAGAGGAAAAACAAAGCTAAATGAAGACTCTTCTTTTGATTTCTGTTGACCTAAAAGACTTTGAACTTGTAGTAAAAGAAATGACACGATTATTCATAGGACTACAACTTAATTCTATAGGATTCTAATCGTGAACCCAGTAATTCTCACCTTAATTAGGGTCTTCAGGATCACTTTAAATTTAAAGGGAGGTGTTTTTGATTAGAGTTGGAGCTAAACTTTGCAGGACAGTCGATCGCCAGGAGCAGGGTTGGGCACCCCTGCTCTATAGGCATTTCTCTGTTAACTCCTCCTCTTTATTGGAGCTGAAACCATCCAGTCAGCAGTCAGGACGTGCAATGATCGTTGCCTTCTCAGTGGATGTTCCATTATTGGTTAATTGGCCACTAGTCGGTTCAAGTCTCATTACCTTCTGAGGGAAAAAAAAAAAAAGTTTACCCAGTTTCAACCAAGATTATAAAATGGAGAAAAAAAAATTTAATGAATGTTCAGGAATGTCCAGTTTTTTTCTGTTCCTGTTTTTTTTGTGTGTGTGTGTGTGTGTGTTGGTAATAGAGGGTGTTTGGCAGGGGATGGTAAACGGAGAAGCCGATTTGTTGAGTTAAGGCTTTTGCTCATGATCAGTTTTATAGTGTACAAAAGGGGGCTGTGTTTGAGAGTTGTCAGCTTATTTTCCATTTACTCCTTTTTCTTCTGCAAGTTAAAGAAACAATGTTGCTATGGGCTGCTCTCCTCCCGTAATTTTTTTTTCTTGTCTTTCTCTTCCGTTTCTTAAGTCTGCATTGAGGTGGGCCTTGCACCCTCTCTCTCTCATAATCAGTTCATTAAAAATAAATGTGGTATACTCGGCAGAACATGTATGTTGCATTTTCCCCTTCTTTGATTAAAAACTACGTCATGCACTAACCTGTGTCCCAAACTGCCTGGTCCCCCTCCACCCAGCACCCACACTCCTCTCCTACACTAGCTGCCTGCACACTTCACCCCTTCTACTTTGTTCATGTCAGTGCATTGAACGACTCTTGCAAAACTGCTGGCATTTAGCAGTGTCAGAATAAAGATGCTGCACAAAGCTTCAAGTGTGTTTGCTTTCTGAAGAAGTGAATTGATAATATGACCAACAATTTGGTTGGTCTGTTCTTATTGGCAGTTTGAGGGTTTTTACCTGTATCCATGGCCGTTGTCGCAACAACAATTTGCCTTTCTTGTGAAGAAGCCATCTGTCAGAAACCTTGAGTGAAAAGCCACCTGAATAGTGAATTAATAGTTGGGTTAAGTATGGTTAGACATACTTTTAACTTATTTCAGTTAAATCATTCATTACCCCATAGCTTAATGTTTGAGCCAGGTCAAAGAAATGTGTCATGATAAAAATGCTCTGGAGATTCTCACAAGCTGAAATGTGTTCTCTGGATTGACCAGCTTTTCTCACATTGAGTCACCTAGGTATTGCATGAAAGGGTTTGATTATTTAAAACGCTGTAATAAGAAATTCTTTATAATTTGTGAGTGATCGTGTGGTTTTTATCCGCAATATTGATTAACCGGTTTACTTCTCAGGAGCACTTTCTTAATAAGCCTCTCGGTGGCGCTGTTTCCACATGTCACCTGAACACAGTCTATGGGTTTTACCTTGAGGAGTGTGTAATCAAAGCTTGTATGTGTTAGGAAATCGCCAAATTCCTCCATCATTGTTTGAAAAATAGAGTAATTTTACATTTATCAAAGTTGCATGTCAGCATCCAAAAATCACAGTGGGCCGCCTTCAATACTCTTCGAGAGAAGGACAGGTTTAATCCTAAAATGGCGGCACTGTGTGGTAATGGACATGTTTGTCCATCAGGGGGCGTTAAATACTTTTTTACGCCTCCTAAACTGATGTAAACGACCCGTTTGAATGAAAAGAATAAGAACTCGCATTTATGACTAGTTTACATTTTATTTGTTACAATTATGTACTTTTTATTCCGTTAATTTGAGACTGTCTACGTTTTTTAACAAAAGATCGTTCCAAATTAAATTACATAACTAAACCCTTTAAAAAGGCATAGCTCACTCAAAAAAAAAAAAATTCTGTCGTTTTCTTACTCTTGTGTCATTCTGTATGACGAACTGTATGGCGTTCGGTCTTCTGTGAAACATAAAAGGATATATTTTGAGAAATGTCTCACTTTTTTTCTTTCACAGAAGAAAGTAGGCCTAAGTCATCCAGTTTTGGTATGACACAAAGGGTGAGAAAATGAAGACAATATTTTCTTAAAAATCCTCCTTTTGACCACAAAGAGTCACAAGTAATATTGCAGTTCCCTATACAATTATAAAGAATCAAACATGTTCCACATGGTGAAGATTTTGTGACCATCCTTCACTCTCAGAAATAAAAAGCTGTCACTGGGGGTGTACCTTTTCAAAAGTACCTAATTATGTAGCCTACATTTAAGGTACCAAAATGGACCCTTTAGGTACAACTGTAGCCTACCTTTTGAAAAAGTACTGCCCCAGTGACAGCTTTTGTAGCCTACCTTTATTTCTGAGTGTTGTTTGTATTGTATTTCTGTGTGCACAACATTAAACCTTTCACTTTGTTTTATGAGGTAAAATCATCAGATACATTTCACACTATAGTGTATATGCCCATTTTAAATTTTACTATCCAACGGTTTTGAGCTTTGGTAATTTGTCAAGGGCCACTGTGTCAGTGAGGTCACAGCCATCAATCATTTAAACCTTTTAATTGACTCTGTGGTAGAGCTCTGCCTCCTTAAGTGCTAAAACCAAGTGTTTACAAGTAGCCTTATATGTGTCTGAATCAGTTCTTGTCTGATGTGTGTTTGGCTAGAGTGTGTATGTATTTGTGTCTATTTTAGAACATGAGATATTAACGTGTCAATTTGGGTACTTTTGTGTGTGTGTGCGTGCGTGCGTGCGTGCATTGTTGATATTGGGGGAGTTTTACTTATGAGGGAGAAATAAGATGCAGCACATGGCTCAACCTGCCGTCTGTCTATACAATGCTGCCTGAGGGGCCCTTCTCTGACCTCAGCCTCTCTCTCCCCAGGGACCCCAAAACCTCTGGGGATCCCCAGACAACATGAAGGTGGGGAGGGGAACGGCACGTGTCTCTGAGACCATCGATGCGGTGTATGTTTAAGACAGATGCAGTCTAGTCTGTCCATGTGTCTACTGTCATTCTTCTCTGAAAATAGAGCAAACCAAATAGTGTACATGCCTGCTGATGTTTACATTTTACTTCATTTTTTGCTGTTAAAACTGTAGGGTGCCTTAGGTTTTAAAGAAAATCAGAGCCCCAAAAAAATATTGGGAAAATTCGTATTAAACCATTTCACTTTAGCATGAAAAAGACTAATATATAGGTTTATCCTGCATACTTTTGGATCAATCGCTATAGCAGTGCAGGCCACTGGAAAGTCTGCAGCGATTTTCAGGCTTTTAGATCTCATCCGTGTGGCCGCTGATAACAGGCTGCACCTGAATAACAAAGAGACGCAGGCCTGAACTCAATCAGTCTCGGGTTTAAGAGCAATAAATGTTGTGAATTTCTGATTTAGGTTCTTCTTGTACCCCAGACAGTATTATCGCTTTTTATCCTGCTGCCGTTGCCGTCCGGATTGTGTGCGGGGTGAGGGGCGAGGAGCGCGCGCTCCGTTTATCAGTGTGTTGACAGTCGAGCAGCCGCGTGCGTTCGGCGCATTATCAAGAGCGCGCGCATGTATTTTTTGCCATTAGTAACGCCCGGCCATGTCTGCAGAAGATGCAATTTACATAATAAAATAATTTCTGTTTTACACCGAGGGACCGAATTAGGCCTATTTCAAACGAATATGTATATAGTATGGAGGTCGAACGAAAATATGAAAGGGTCCTTTTAAATGTCCTTTCTATTGTATAAAATGTATTTAACAGCAAAAAAAAAAAAAAAGAGATAAATAGCTCAATTTTAATTGAAAACATTAAGAATAAAAAAAACAATCTGAATTTAGGCTGATTTATTATATTCTTATGCAAAATCTTGCACATTTAACGATGCCTAATTTTCTAGATTTAAATGATCCATTTGTTTATAAGCATCGGCTATTTGTATATTTTTTATATATAACAAAGAAATTATCCAAATTAATTTTATTCAAAATATTCATTAATTCTAATTTGCTCTTAATTTTTCTAAATGATGTTAAGTTGTTTTCCATTTGCTAAATCTTACGAATAGTTGTCATGTCTGTGTTTATTTATTTTTTTCTCTGTAGAGGATTTTGAAAGACTGTAGGCCTAAATTAAAAACAAAAAACATAAAAAATAAAAAAAAACTTAAAAATAAACACATAAATTCTCATTATTTGTTAATATCTTTTTCCAGAGACCGAATATTAGACATACTGAAATTTTAGGCTATTTGTCGAAACTTTTTCATTCAAATGCTTATCATTTTATAATTATGCTCCATTATTCTTTGATACAAAATAAATTGTTTTACGTGTAATTTATTTTACTTATTCGTGGTCGTTATAGGTTTGTGGAATGCAAGAATGTAACACGTAACCTCAGCATGGTTAAAGTCCAAGGTAACGTTCCTCTCAGTCATTTTAATGAATGTTGTGCAGAATTATCTTTCGGAGTGGTCGCCTATATTTTAAGTCGTCCTAAGGACAAATGTGGAAAAGTATGGACAAGTGTGGAAAACATAAACACGTCTCAAAGGTTTGTAAGTTGCACGACCAAAAAACCTTTTGTGTAAAAGTATATAAGCTTAAAATGCAACACCAGCAACGTCATATGCAGTATGAATGACTGTCAGTGATTAATATGTGCTTTTATTGTCTTCACAGTTGTGTGTTCCGTCGACGGAAATCTAGCCTGAGGGGAAGAGCCTCATCCCAGACCCTGTTTGCCTTTCTTTTGTGAGTAAAATTCATCATTAGTCATAAATAAATACGTAAACTTTGACCCCTCTAAACATCTGGGCCACGTGCCTAGAGCATGATAGGTGATTTATTACTGCCAGTTTGAAGGAACATGATTTGAATGGCAGAAGCTTGACTTTGGGCATTATGTGTTTGTGTTTGTGCTGTTCTCCTGTTTAAAATCTGCAGTAGCAGGTTGTAACAAACCTCAATAATGCACTACTAAAGATTGTTTATCTTAAGGGGTTTGTTGCAACTGCCCCTGATCTTACTCCAAATTCACTGTGTCACAGATTTGGACAATGCTGTCAGAGATGACAGAATTGTGAAATATTATATTTTTAAAAATCTGCACAGATTTAGTGGGTAATATTTAAAGCCCTTTTTCCCATACTCACTATACTGCGTTTGCATATTACACTCCATTGCTTGCAATGATGGCTTGTGTTGTGAAATGTAGGTCATAACGCAACCTTTGCAGTTTTCGCCTCTGAGCTTTTTGCAGAGCATTGCCACTAAATATAATCTTATGGTTTGGAAGAGATACATCCGTGCCTTTCGTAAATCATTATATGCATATTAGGCCCTGTGTTTGTGTATTTTTGTTTAATGTAATGAATATTCAATGGTCTATTTAAGTGTTTGCCATGTATAAAGGGATTAGCTGGTTGCATGATATCGACGTGAATCAAATAGGGGTTGGCAAGTGTAGTGTATTATTTTATTGTGCACATATGATGTCTAATATGAAACCACAGTTGTAGTGACCGTACTAAACATGACACTGTCCCGTCGATCGGTCGCTCAGGTGAGTGCTGCTGTTGGCTTTTCTCTTGGCATTCACCGCGTGCCTTAATTGTATTGAAATTAAATCAAGGTCCACTGTGAACACAAAGAGCAAAAACCCAAGTTTCTGAACGTCGTCCAACTTTGTCTTTTCCTACAAACTCTCTCTGTTCCTCTTCATCCTTGCAGTTTGGTCTGTTCTCACGGCTAATGGTTCAATCATGCACTTCAGCTTCCCTGCCGGTTCTCTCACTCGTCTGTATTTGGTCCCTATGCACTGTGCACATCCTGTTCTTGTCCTTCAGTACAATACCACATTTCTGTGCTCATCTAAAATCCCTCTCTTCTCACCTGTCCTCCTCCTCTTGCATCTGATGTGGGCTTCGGTGGTGTTAGTGCAGTCCAAACAAGAAGTCCTAATCTTGCACACACACACTCACGGACACGTACAAACACACTACCGCACATCTTTCCGAGGGTTCTCCCTGTGCGTGCGGGTTTTAAATTGCATAATTCCCAGTCTTCCATCGGCCTAGATGTGTGGTAAGAACAAAACATACATGATAGTGCAACACAGTGTATCTCATGCTCATATTTTACACACATTCAGAAACACATTTACAAAAACATTCAGACCTTCACAATTCTAGCTATATCCTGTACCGAATGCATGTCCTGAGAAATTACAAGACAGAGAGAGAGAGGAGACAGAGAGGTAAAGAGGATCTACCTTTTGTTGTACCCATTCTGCTAGAAGCCCTGGCACCTGCCTTCTGTTTCATTCCAGCAGACCTTTTCCCTCTCTCGGCCAAACAAAGAGGACCAGCAAAGCTGTATGTGAGGGATGTGCGAAGATGCAAAGCTATGCACTGCTCTCCTCCTCGTCTATTCAGCACGTCCACCGCCATGATGAGACGGCTGCCAGCATCACAATGTAAAGCTAGCGCTTCCCTATGACAGTCTGTTCTCCCCCTCTCTCCCCCCACCTCTCTCTCTGTCTTTTTATTTCTCTCACTCTCTCTCAGCATACGCACACCTATACGGCAAGTAAAATAAATGAAATACGACAAGTACGGTTAAAATCACATCACATAAAATGAGTTGAAGCTGACGATGACAGTTGAAATAAATGCATACGTTACAAAGAAGATGTACATGTATTTAGGAAAATAATAATATTCCAAAACACATCAGTTACAGCCACAAGCATCAGATCACATACAGCAATTACCCAGAAGCACGGTCTATTTCTTCAAAACTACTGACATTAAGCAGCAAATTATCTTTAGCTTCGTTCTTTTTCCTCGCATTCTCGCTCTAGCGGAGAAAACAGAATCGTATATCCTGGTTTTTCCCATTCTCTTAGTTCCGTCAGTTCTTGCTATTCTCCATCCAAGGGTAAACAGGGGGTCCTGCTGAAGCTCTCTGCCCCAGCTGAGGCTCCTTTTCCTGGGGGCTGGAGAGCGGGATTGCAAGGGGAGATGTTCTGGGGGTGGGGTGGAGTGGGTTTAGGGGAGAGGTAGGCAGGTAGGAAGGTTTTCACGCACGCAGGAAGGGAAAATCAGGTGCTGGGATGTTGCAGTGGCTTAAAAACCAAAACCAAAAAAAAAGAGGAGTATTCTCCCCCGTGAGAAAATCAGCCTGAGAAAATCCAGTTGTGCACGCCACAAAAAATGTTTTTTTTAAACGAAAAGCTGAGAATGCGCATATACATATATAAACACATTATATATGTATACATATCCAGAGGAAGAGGGAAGGAGCAGGTATGCAAGGGATGAGCGGTTCACACACACGGTCACACACACACTGTGCTGCGCACATGCTCAGGCTACAATTTATGCTCTCCGTTTGACACCACCCCCACCTCCCTGGGCACATACATACGCGCTCACACACACACACACACACACACGTGCGTGTAACGTCCCAGCTGATCATGGTAGAGAGATTAGATTGTAGGGACAGCTGGCAGGGATTACACACGCAGGGGGTTGACTGAGCAGGGGAGGGGAGACCCTCTCTGACCAAGATGTATACACACACACATACACACACAAAATAAATTGCACATAAATGCAGGAAGAAAGTGTGCAGCATCACATTTACTTTGAAATATGATATCATATAAATGGCTGCTATATTTGGAAATAAGAACACGCACTCATAAACTGAATGCAGGACGCACCTAGTGCGCATCTAGATGCTGAGGGTTAATGTATGGTAATACATACTGACTGCTAGGGGGTGTCGGGGTGACACAGTTGACCTTTGACCCTGGACCACTCCATCTTTTCAGGGTGATCAGCTGATTGCAAAAGGGGGACCATGGGGAGGCAACCCAATATGCTCCCCTGACACGCACGCACACACGCTGAGACGATACATCATGCATGATATAACACGAGCCGCTACTTCGCTAATGTGCAATATCACTGTGAACCAGTGGGACGGGAGCTTAAAATGCTAAATAAATTTTCGTTTTAAATCATTTTTTCTTAGTTCGTCCGCATCACACTTGATAGTGTTAAAACTGGAAGCGTTTCAAAGCGTGAAACCCCAGTGAACTAGCTGTACAGAAGAGATCAATACTGTTTAGTCTTGGATTTTGAACAGCATTTGAACTATATCTGACATTTAAATAAATTCTATGCTTCAGCGTTTTCTGGTGCGGAGGACTGCAAGAACGTTCTGTTCTTTGAGAAAAAGATATTTTAAAATGTTATGCAAAGTATGCATGGCTATTTAATAAACCTTTTTTCACTATTTTTTATGAAGAAAAATAATATGAATTAATGTCATTAAAATACTTAATAATATATATGGAGTGTAATAATTATATTAAATATATTCATATAAATATTTTTAAAAAATTATAATGATAAATGAATTAAACATCACCATACAATGATAGACAGAATGACATTATTTAATGGAGCTAAAACATAAAAGAGAATATTCTACAACTTAAAAATGAAGTCTTAAAAACTGTGTGTTTGTGTGTAGCATGCTGAATATGTCTCCTTGCTCTATTTATGTCTTTGTCAATGCGTGTATATTCCTGCATGAGATCATTATTGTATATTTTTGCATTTTATGTGTGTACGCCCCAGGCAAATCAAACAGAAATGAAATGTATGTAAATGGAAGAGATTAGGGCCAGTGTGTGTGTGTGTGTCAGTACTAGCCTAGCCTGCATTCCTCCTAGCAATAGCGTCCTCTGAGTGCACTTTAATCTGTAATCTGACAGATTAGCAAATAGGAGCGTTTGAGCTGGATTGTTTTGTGTCTGTGCAGTTGTGTGCTTTTAAATACACTTCCATGATGTGGAATCATGTGGAATCATGTGGGTGTTTCTTTAAAAGTGACACCACATTCATTGCGTTTTGTTCAAATTTTAATATTAAATGGTTAAACAAACGCTACAGTTTTTCTGAACAGAATTCATCACATTTTTAAAAATTATGTTTTTAAATGTTTTTGTAATATTTTTTTTTTCTGTCCTGTATGTAAAAAGGACCAATTTTCAGGCTTTGTTGAAAGATTCATTTATTTTTATTTATTTTAATCCCAGAGTTCATATCTTGTATGTCAGCATCAGATTAAAATTTTCATCAAAAAATAAATAAACAAAAACAAAGCATCCAGATGTTCTGTTGAAGCGGTCGGTCTTTGCGCTGCATCATTTTAAAGAGGTCACATAACAGATGGGTCGCTAAAACGTCCTCACCGACGAGCCGAAATAGGACATTTACAAGATTACAAAGACTAAAGCTAAATGAGTTTAAAACCTAAACCTGCAGTATTTAAGGGTGAAAGATCATTATTTTAAACTAATGCAAGCTACAGTGTGCAAATGGGAAAAAAAGCAGAGCGGTGCACAGTTGCACACTGAGGTGTGTGTTGTGTTTCTTCGTTTTTTTTGGGGGGGGGGTTTTGTGCTTTTGTGTGCTCCTGCATTAAAGGTATATGGGTATAATGCTGAGTTGGCCATTATATGTGTGTCTCAGGAGTGTGTGTTTGCCTATGGGCTATGCACAAATGTGTATGTGAGCGAGCACTGATGCGTGTGTGTCTGTGCTGAATGCTTGGTAGGTCGTTTGGTAAATCCGGCAGCATGTGCTATTGTGTTCGCCGCTACTCTAACATGCATACACATGCATATATAAAAGCATGAAATGCACAGACAAATATGACAAAAAATACAATTTGTTGTTAAATCAACACATAGACAACACAAAAAGTATAGTTCACCTGAAAATGAAAATCTTGCCGCTATTTATTCACCCTCATGTTGTTCCAAACCTGTATGAATTTCATTCTTCTGTGGAACACAAAAGATACTGTAAAGAATGTTGCAACTGTTTTTCAAAAGGCTTTTTTTTTTTCAAAATATCTGCAAAAAAGTAAAATTTTGTTGTTAAATCAACACATAGACAACACTTTAAAGGGATAGATCCCCTAAAAATAAAAATCCTGGCGTCATTTATTCACGCTCATGTTGTTCTTCTGCGAACCACAAAAAAAGATATTTTGAAGAATGTTGCAACTGTTTTTTGAAAGGCATTTTCCAAAATATCTAAAACTAAAAGTACAGTTTGTTGTTAAATCAACACATAGACAACAATTTAAAGGGATAGTTCACCTAAAAATGAAAATTCTGTTGCTATTCATTCACCTTCATGTTATTCCAAACCTAAATGACTTTATAACCTATTTATAACCTACTTTATAACCTATGAGATATTTTTTAAAAATGTTGCAACTGCTTTTCAAATGGAATTTTACAAAAGCGCTTCCTTTGTGTTCCTTAGAAGAAAAAAGTCATACCGTTTTGGAATGACTGGATGGTCACAGAAATTTTTTTTTGTGTGTACTGTGCCTTTAACACAATAACTAGTATATAACAAGCAGATGATGGTCAGTTAGTTCCTCTAATCCTATCTGTAAATATTATCCCACTGAGTGTAAAAGGGACAGCACATCAGTTTTAATTTATCATAAAGTACATGTATTTAACACTAAAGCTCATATTGGAATACAGTACAGAATATGATGCTAGTTATGGAAGTGCACAGTGCAGTCTCCAGAGTACAGCTGAAAACATGAGCTCTCGGTCATGAACGCTTCATTGTGGATGGATCGATGCCCTGCTCTCTCCCTGGGTCACTGGTGTCCTCCAGTGCCCTTAATATTAGGGGCAATTTCATTAGCTCTGACCACATCGCTCTGATAGAGAGGGCGGCAGGGTTTTGGGGTTTGCTGATTTAATTTTTTTTAATTAAAATGACATCATCTGGTGTCCCATTTTACATTTCTTTCATACCTCAGATGATTATTCGTTCTCTTTGTAGTCGAAGCTCTGGAATACTGCATTTGAAATGGGATATAGCGTCTTCGAATGCTTCTTGAAATAATGATGCTCCTAGACCCTACAAAATGACTAATTCCAAAAAAAAGGATGGGAACTTCTCTTTCTATCTCTGTTTCTCCCTCCCTCCCTTTTTTCTCAGTACGCCCCAGTAGTCAGCCCAGCAACAGCACACAGAAGCTCCCAAAAGCAACCCCCTTTTCGCCGCCTCTGCATCCAGTGACCCAGTTTCCACCCCCTCTCTAAAACAAATCACTCCATGACCCACTTCTTCGTTTCACACCACTTTAGCGTGCGCATGTGCTTCACAAAATTATGCATCTGTATTCGCTCTGAGGTTCAGAGGCATTTCATCTGTGTGTTTGGTTACGGAAAAATACTGCTGGCAATATAAAATCCCCCACATTAATAATAAGCGCACAGAGAACTGTCTATTTCTCTCGCTTCTGTATGTAACATCAGTATGTCTGATTATGTTAAAACAGTTCTTCAAGGTCAGCGTTGCCTCCTGACCATCTATAAAAAGGATTTTTGCAATCACAATTATTTTAATCTTACGCTTTTTTGTGGTTCGTCGTTGGATAAGTGCGTGATTTGTAATTAAAGTACGCCATCAACGGCTGAATTCTTTTCTGATTAATGTATGTGATAATGCTCGTACTGCTGATAATAAGAACATGTCAGTGAGACTGTCAGAGGCGGCAACAGGAAGGCAAATCAATTTTGCGGCTTATTTAAGCAGAGAGATGAATGGTAATTTTTAATAATCAGCTACGCTCAGACGGTAAGTCACACATACAAGCAAACTCAGTTTATAAGGATTAATCGGTAAACATTTGTAATATTTAATCACAGCGTTTTTCTGTAAAGGCAACTGCATGCTGTCAGACTCTGGAGTTGATTTAGGTTTCATTTAAATGAGCAGTAGGCCACGGTCATCTTTACAAACTTTTACTCAAAGGTGCATTGTTTAGAAAATCGTAGGACATGTGCATCTTTAATGAATGCAGTGGCATAAGTGTGTGCACTGCAATAAATGAAAGGCAGTGGGTCAGATTGACCCTGAATGGCTGGTGACAGGTTACACATAACAGCAATTAATTTTCCTTAGTTAACTTCCACCACCCGTCTCTCTTTATTTTTATTTCTTTGGTATGTCAGAAAAATATCAATTTACTGTACATCTGGCAGCTAGAAGAGATGTAGCTATGTTTACTGCCTTAAATTTCAATATTTAATTTTATTAGGGAAATACAAGCCATTATAGCTGTTTAATGTTTTACCCCAGTTTTTACCCGAATATTTTACCCCAGATGTAAATCTTTTTTTATATATATATATATTATTTTGATTTCAATAAATCAAGTCTCTCATCAGGTCTCTCTTCAGACTCTGGCCTCTTGCATGATATAATCACAATACAGCAGAGAATACTGCTTCTATTCTCTCTATATTTTTTTCTAATCGCTTTCTTCTCTTATTTCTTTTCAATGCATTCACATGATAGTTTTAGACAATCAGTGGTGCCCTGGATTCTGGGATTGAGAGGCTGATTTTGTTTTTATTTTTTATTTTTTGCAATTTGCATTCTGTAATATTTTATCAATAACAATTAGTGTGTTTAATATTCATCATCTGGTGTCCCATTTTACATTTCTTTCATACCTCAGATGATTATTCGTTCTCTTTGTAGTCGAAGCTCTGGAATACTGCATTTGAAATGGGATATAGCGTCTTCGAATGCTTCTTGAAATAATGATGCTCCTAGACCCTACAAAATGACTAATTCCAAAAAAAAGGATGGGAACTTCTCTTTCTATCTCTGTTTCTCCCTCCCTCCCTTTTTTCTCAGTACGCCCCAGTAGTCAGCCCAGCAACAGCACACAGAAGCTCCCAAAAGCAACCCCCTTTTCGCCGCCTCTGCATCCAGTGACCCAGTTTCCACCCCCTCTCTAAAACAAATCACTCCATGACCCACTTCTTCGTTTCACACCACTTTAGCGTGCGCATGTGCTTCACAAAATTATGCATCTGTATTCGCTCTGAGGTTCAGAGGCATTTCATCTGTGTGTTTGGTTACGGAAAAATACTGCTGGCAATATAAAATCCCCCACATTAATAATAAGCGCACAGAGAACTGTCTATTTCTCTCGCTTCTGTATGTAACATCAGTATGTCTGATTATGTTAAAACAGTTCTTCAAGGTCAGCGTTGCCTCCTGACCATCTATAAAAAGGATTTTTGCAATCACAATTATTTTAATCTTACGCTTTTTTGTGGTTCGTCGTTGGATAAGTGCGTGATTTGTAATTAAAGTACGCCATCAACGGCTGAATTCTTTTCTGATTAATGTATGTGATAATGCTCGTACTGCTGATAATAAGAACATGTCAGTGAGACTGTCAGAGGCGGCAACAGGAAGGCAAATCAATTTTGCGGCTTATTTAAGCAGAGAGATGAATGGTAATTTTTAATAATCAGCTACGCTCAGACGGTAAGTCACACATACAAGCAAACTCAGTTTATAAGGATTAATCGGTAAACATTTGTAATATTTAATCACAGCGTTTTTCTGTAAAGGCAACTGCATGCTGTCAGACTCTGGAGTTGATTTAGGTTTCATTTAAATGAGCAGTAGGCCACGGTCATCTTTACAAACTTTTACTCAAAGGTGCATTGTTTAGAAAATCGTAGGACATGTGCATCTTTAATGAATGCAGTGGCATAAGTGTGTGCACTGCAATAAATGAAAGGCAGTGGGTCAGATTGACCCTGAATGGCTGGTGACAGGTTACACATAACAGCAATTAATTTTCCTTAGTTAACTTCCACCACCCGTCTCTCTTTATTTTTATTTCTTTGGTATGTCAGAAAAATATCAATTTACTGTACATCTGGCAGCTAGAATAGATGTAGCTATGTTTACTGCCTTAAATTTCAATATTTAATTTTATTAGGGAAATACAAGCCATTATAGCTGTTTAATGTTTTACCCCAGTTTTTACCCGAATATTTTACCCCAGATGTAAATCTTTTTTTATATATATATATATTATTTTGATTTCAATAAATCAAGTCTCTCATCAGGTCTCTCTTCAGACTCTGGCCTCTTGCATGATATAATCACAATACAGCAGAGAATACTGCTTCTATTCTCTCTATATTTTTTTCTAATCGCTTTCTTCTCTTATTTCTTTTCAATGCATTCACATGATAGTTTTAGACAATCAGTGGTGCCCTGGATTCTGGGATTGAGAGGCTGATTTTGTTTTTATTTTTTATTTTTTGCAATTTGCATTCTGTAATATTTTATCAATAACAATTAGTGTGTTTAATATTTATTTTACATTTGATCAATTTATAAATACACACATTTTATAATATATAATGTATTATAAAATGTAAAATGTTTTATTAAAAAAGTTTCATGGTTTCCTCAAACATATTAAGCAGCACAACTGTTGATAATAATAAGAAATGATTTTGAGCACCAAATCAGCATATCAGAATGATTTCTGAAGGATCATGTGACACTGAAAACTGGAGTAATGGCTGTTAAAAATGTATCTTTGTCATCACAGGAATGAATTACATTTATATTAAAATAGAAAAGAGTTATTTTAAATTGTTATAATATTTCACAATATTACTGCTTTTTACTGTACTTTCGATCAAATAAATGAAGGCTTGGTGAGTATAAGAGACTTTAAAAACATTATAAGTAATGTACATTACATATATATTCTTTTATATATATATATATATATATATATAGGCTATGTATATATGTACTATGTATTGTGCTCGATGTAACAGAGTAAATCATATGAAGCTAATATAAATATAAAAGTAAATCATATAAAAATGCTATTGTGAATTTGGCTGTATTATTTTATAAATATTGTTTATGCATATCATGGCATCCTCACAGTACTTCCCACTTTTTCATTGTAAATCTTGTTCACAGGGAAAGCCCTATAGGAGACATTAAAAGCATATAGCCACAGATTTCTGCACAAGAGCGGGGTGGAAAAGGATGACTATGAGGGGGGCCAGTGGCACGATTAAACGTAATCCCAGCACAGGATGCCAAACAAGGCTTCAGGTGAGAGGGGAGCTCCAACGGGACGAGAAATAGGAGGGGGTGGGAGGAAAGACAGGTGGCCAGGAAGACAAGAAAAGAGGGAGAGTGAGGAGGTGTGCGTGGATTTGCCCTAATATAATGATGCCCACTGGAATGGAACTAAAGGACAGATTCAAATGTATAATTGTTATTGCAATGCAGTGTTGTGAAATATTATTAAAATGTAAAATAACTTAAATTTAAAATAACTATTACATTGTATATTAATATTTACAAAACAACTTTAAGATATTTTGTAAATATGAATATAGAATGTAATATATTAATATATATAATATTTTAATATAAATGTAATTTATTTCTGTGATGACCAAGCTGAATTTTCATTCTGATTTGTTGAAAAGAAACATTTCATAAAATTATCACCAAAATGCTTATGCTGCTTGATTTTTTTCTGGAAACCGTGATCCATTTTTTTCAGGATTCTTTGAGAAATAGAAAGTTTAAAAGAGCAGTATTTATTAGAAATAAAATATTTGAAATTTACATTTGTAAAAATGTAAGTCTTTACTGTCACTTTTTATCAATTTAATGTATCCTTACAAAAAATTCACACCATGCAATTTGGAATATCACTTACTCTTGCCAAAAACCTTGTGTCTGCTTTATGGGGCACATTTGAGCGATGCAAACATACACAGAGAAAGAAACGTAGTGCAGAGATTGAAACATGTCTCTGTAGTCTGTGCGAACGGGATTATGGGGAAGCTGTAATCTGACCATCCCATGTGGGGTAAGAGTGTCTTACTCAAGGCTGCTCCGGGGTAAAAACAGCAAGGGTTGAGGGGGAGGGGAGGATGATATCTGCTAACCAGTTAACGAGTTCACCAGCTAATCCTGAAGTGGGATTGGGTGGATGCGGCCCTGGATCGGACACAGCGGTTGCAGTGTGACCTTCACGGACACACTGATAATATATTTCTAAGTGAGTGAGTGGGGAAAGGAAAAAAAGGATTTCTTTAGTGGTGACGCAAAAACGCGATTTATTATTTTAATTAAGCATCTCACTCGAGTGAGACCAGCAAAGCCATAATTATGCTAAAATACCCAACAGTCGACTGCCTCTTTTCTTTCTCATGTTAATCAGAAAGAAATGTGTGTATGCCGTAAGCAGTCAAAGCTTAACAAGACTCTTAACTGTGGCATAGATGCCTTCACCAAACAAATCAATGTTTAAAACTAACCTGTCAAACCTGGTGCCAAGACCATTAGGCCAATCCCTTCAGAAATGGCCTTAATTAATCTCTGATTAACTCATCCCATGAATCCATTTATCACTTGCACTCACCTTTTCTCTCTTTGAATACCTACCTATATCACCTTCTCTCTCGTTCTCAACCTACTGTAATCTGTCATTAACAAAATCCCTCCTGCATATTCAGAATCTGGTGATTTGAACCTCTAGCTGGTACGAGCAGCATCTGCCAAGAGCGTAAATGTAAACGATCAGATGTTAATGGCCCTCTAATGGTAACAAGGAGAATGAATAGCTGCACATCTCCCCCCTCGTTCTTTTTGAGAGACCTCGTCTTTTTTTTTTTTTTTTTTT
>NW_015626361.1:549446-563075 GCF_001515625.1 Sinocyclocheilus rhinocerous
AATCCATGAGCCATCTAACAACAGTTTTGTTGCCATTTACAGAAACACCAGTTCAGCATCCCACCACCCACTCTGAGTTCACAGACCGGATAAGAATCGCAAATACAAAACCACACAAAGAGAGATTTCTTGATTGAATGCCTAAAGATTAATGCAATCTACAGTATTTTGACATTCCAAAATTCCTATACCTATATATATACATAATCTGACAGGAATCATTTCACCTTTCTCAGTATTTAACCATCAGTATATCTGTTTCACAGCTTCTCACAGCTTCCATGAACCAGTGATTTCCTCCTCGGGTTTTGTTTTAGCACTGCTGCTCTTGCCAGCGTGCATTTGGTAATTATATCTCATTTGCAAAGCAATTTCAAAGCCTCTCTTTCTGCCCTCAACACCTCTAGGTGACACCAAACCTACTCCTTTTCTCAGATAAGAGGCTACAATTTTAAAAGCGAAAATAACAAATAACAACTAAACAGCCAGCTTTTTGTCTTTTTTTCATCCTTCTAGTCTAAACATGCATGGTGTAATGTTTATTTACTTTTAAAAACCCGAATAATACATTTTTTTTAAGCAAATGTTCATGATGCAATGCTTACACAATACATATGGATGGATGTGTGTCTGTCTTCTAAAAATATGGTTGAAATTAACAGAGCGCTGTCAAGGAGTATCTGCAATCCAAACACAGAAAAGAAAGGCCACACTTGCTGACATTACAGCTACGAATCTTAAAGTAAAGTTTATGGGATTCTGTGGATCAATGTTGGTCTACGTGTTAACCTTGTTTAATATTTCAGTGCAGCGAATAAATTTGACTTGAAGGGTGAAGCACAGCATCAGTACATGCCTACATAGTACCGTGAATTTAATGTTGGATGATGACCTGAATTGACACAACTTCTGCTTTTTCATGAAGCTGTCTTGAATTAAATGCGGAGGTTTAGAGGCAGTGCCTTTATTTTGACAGTTGCCACTGAATAAAGCCACCACTGCAATGAAAGATATAATGCAAGTATGTGCATGCACAGAAATAGCAATAATCATGATGAATGGATTCCAGATGCTAATTTTAATGTATGCAGCCGCGCTCCTCTACGACAGCACACAGATGCTCAGTTTTGCTATGCCGGCAAGATGTAGTGACGGGGGTGCTGGAAACTCATTTGCATGCCGAACTGCTATCTTAATGTGGATATTTATTTTAATTTAATTTCTTACCCGCACATACCGCACGGGAGGCTTTTGTGGCAAAGTCACATTAACCTCCGACTAGTTAATATTCATCTGGCGAAGTCCCCCCAGCACTTGATGAATATTCATGAGGTGGGCGAGGCCGTCCCCTCACTCCTCCTCCAGCTCCATGGCGCCCGCGTGGAAATGTTTATTTTTGCAAGCGGGAGCGCACGCGGGCATCATCCTCATCGTCATGCAGCTCAATATGGCAAACGAGAGCGTTTTGCCCACCAAAGAGCGCTCTCTGAAGCAGGGAAGAGAAAATGTTCGTGGCAGGTAAATTCCGCCTCTCGTGAAATGCGCAGCGGGTGATGTCAAGGGACACCGATATAAAAGCAGGCTGATTTGACACTTGTGCGTTTCACATAGAATAAACTCTCCTATGGCACAGCACATAGACGGCAACCTCCGCATTCAAACAAAAAAACATGGTAACCGGAATACCAGCAAAATAACACGTGTAGTTACTAATATCATAATAAATTCAAATAGAATCTCATTCATACACCGTAAGAAGCTTTAAAGCTCAGTAATTTTGTATAGTTGATCTGATGAGACGAGATAAGCTACCACAGTTGTATTGTGACGGGGTCATTTCTACAATTCGGTGCGTTTGGGGCTTTGAAACTTTATTTTTTTGTCATAACAGAACAGGTTTTTTGGACAAATTGCATAATAGCCTAATAATCTTATAAAAATTGTCAAAACTTGTATTAACTGAGACATGTCACCCAATCTTATTTGATAGTACATTAGTGATAATTTTTTGAAAAAATAAGTTATTTAATGTAATTTGTCTGTTTCATATTGATGCCATAACTGAGTGTAAAAAAAACACACACAAAAATGAACAGTAATATATGGTATTTAAAGTTTTTTTTTATAACATTTAAATAGATATCAGATTATGTGATTCATCACATTAACAACATTGTCTTTAAAATATTGTTTGAAAGTAAAATCTGGGTATAGAATATATATAAATGTATTTATTTACATGTAGGCCATTTATAATGATATGACAAGATGAACAGTAACTCAAACCTACTTTGCTATCAGTATTAATTTTGCACAAACTCAAATTTTTAATTGATTAAAATGGGTAAAATTGGCAAAAAGGGTGCAGCATTATAAAGTCTTCTCTAACATGCACTATAAATAAAGTCTTCTCTAAAGAATTTCTAGTGAAATTCTCTCATTAGTAACATAATAAATGGCGTAATTTGGGGACATAAAAGACACTGAATTGTACAATTGACCCAGTAACAATACTAACCAAAATAATCGATTACTTCGATTACTGTAGCATAGTTTTATAAAGGCAAGCAACAAATATGTTTTTCATTAGCATAGTGACTAAAAACAACTGACTCTTTTGGATGGTCAGTGTGATTCTAAGTGATGTCAAATGTTTAATCATTAGCCTGAGATGCTCTGATGAGGACAAGCATTAAAACTGTTGAGGACTATAACATTTAGTGTGTTAGCGAAGCCCACATTCACTTCTTTTACATGTCTGCTATGGTTAGATGAAAAGGATCATAAAAAAATGCATCAGTCCTTGGCTTACTTGAGTCTTTTTTAGAGTAAAACTAGGCACTCTCTGCCCTTATTCCAAAAATGGAGTTCCCTACTGTAAATAAATAAATGTATGTAATCACCAGCAAACAATAAACCAGGTGATTTTGTGCCTTCTAGGGATGTAACGGTATGAAAATTTCTTATCACGATTATAGTGACCAAAATTATCACGGTTATCGGTATTATCACGGTATTGTTAAAATGTGCTGGAGATGTTAAAAAAGTACCGACACATAAATCACTTCAACAAGTTTTATATTTAAAAATCAACAAACAACAAATAAAATGACTTTTTGTTTGCATAATCATTAAAACAATAATATTACCAATGTTCAAATATCTAATGTAAATGTTCAAATAAAGCTTTGAAAATTTTATCACGATTTATCGTCAAACCAGTAATCGTTACATCCCTAGTGCCTTCAGATATAACCATGACAGTTTTGCTGACCTGATGCATCTTGGGAGTTCTGGTGCCGTAGCAGTGTCCAGGGGCCCATCTGTGCATTATGTGCATGAAAGCTCCACCCTGTCACGCATTCCCGGCCCTTCTGTCGAAGCAGCTCGCTGTCACGGCATGGCGGAAGCTTCCGGGCCTCTGCATCCATGGGGGGTAGAACAGGGTTTTGGGGAGGATGATCAAACCCTACCTGCTGTTGCCATGCTGGCACAGTTTCGGCCCAGAACAGCCTGAGAAAATGTACTGATGTCATCACCACAGTCACGCCTCTCTATTTAAATGTCTCTATTAGCAGTGTATTTAAATGTGATGTATCCAATATGCATTTCATTAGATGTTGATGTTTTTGTGCTCGCAAATCTCTTTAAAAACTGTTTATTATTTTACTTTTACATTTTTAGTATTGTAGTATGAGAGCAGAGCAGCTTGAGGAATAGCTTGAAATTTAATAGAAAAATACATGTTTAGGATTTTAATTTATTACTTAAATTAAATTTAAGTTAATGGATAATATGGGTAATTTTAGTTATGTTCAGTCTTGTCAGTTGTGTCTGTATCATTAGCATTACTTGTGATTCAAATAGGCCGTATTTGGGGAATTTATTCTTTCATTGTGTGTATATCCTCTGAAATGATGTGCATTCTACCTCATTGCCATTTAGAGAGCAATTTCATCTGACCTTGGAGAAGAAACAAGTTCTGTAAAGAGTGACTGGGTGACTGCTATTAGTTTTCCATCACCCTCCACACAGAAGTATTTAGCAGATGCTTTTTATCCAAAGCAACATAGAATACACAAATAGGAGGCTCAGTTCGCTGTTAACAGGCTGTAGTTAAGAGCTTTGCTCAAGGGCACAGTGGTGACGAGTAAACTGTAATCAAAGTAGCTCTCCAGATCCTGAGCTTCCCCTTCCTAACCGTAACCTTTGTGGTAGTAGGCGAGATTCCAAACTTACAATATTCTCTTCAACTTTCACTATAAGTCATGAGCTTTCTGTTTTTTTTAGAACAAATATATTATGGACTCATTCAGGTCTTCATGCTGAGCAAAGCCATGTTCATCAGTGCATCTGTGAATATTTTTATACAGCTATTGTATAAAAACCCATCTTTTTGCTTCATCAAGTAATTCAGAAAGTTGACATTTGTTAGGGTCTGAAAATACTGTTTTTCTACAATTGTATCGGTTAGCTTATGTTTTGTCCCGGGCATCAGAATGCTGGAGGTGTTCCACAGATTACGTGCACTATCTTGCAAACTGTAGCAATGAGGGGGGCCAGCCTTCACCATAGCAACCGGAATTGGTTGCTTGGATACAGGTTTGAATAGAAAATATGGTATGAATGCATCAGCAGTCGCCTCCAGGGGACATACAGGCACTTGAACTTGTCGGTGACTCCAGTGTCTCAGCTGATTCAAGTTGACCCAGCATGAGGTGGTGTGGTGCAGTCCAACAGAAACGGTCTTGAATGTGCATTGTTTAACAAGAACGTGAAGACTGGTTGGTTTAAGACACTTTCATACTGAGATTGCTTTGATTTTTCCTTCATATTCAGAGTCATAAACTCAGCAGGTAGGCCTACACACAGTATAGACCTTTTCTCCACAGTAGATTTGTTTATATAGTCACGCTTGAAGCAAGAGACACGATTTACCCTCAAGAAAATATGGTTAGATTGATATGGAATCAGGTGAATCAAAATGTCACCTAATAGTTGTGTTTATAATTGATTTAAGTGGGATTACAAATAGTGAAATCATTTCCAATTAGTTAAAAATTTTGCTTCCGATCAGTTTATCAATTCTAGATTCTGTATTGAATCTTTGGCAACTTTGAGCTGTCCGAATTTGGCAAATAAGATCTGATGGAGTTTGCATTTCAGAAATTCCCCATCCATGTCTTAAATGTTGAATGCAAAGATGACTAAGGTGCCACAAAGCAAAACAAAGCCCTAGACCCAAAGCCAGTGATATGCATCCAACCAGTCACAATTGATTTATATGTCCATGTTATAGAGGGCAAGTTTTAGAGCCGTGTAATCCTTAAGTCTTAAAAAGTGTTGGCAGCATTGACAGCAGAAACATGTGCTGTAATAGTCCAAGTTAACGTCAGGTCCTTGGGTCATGAGAAAGTTGTTGTGTTGAGGGATTATGAAGGCTCATTCCAGTGTCATGATGATGGACGGGCAAACTTCCAATTAAATAATAATAAAAAAAAAAGATTAAAAAAAAAAACCATGCAATACCCTGAGCCCTGAGGAATAGTTTTGTGATTTCTGAAATTTAACAAGGCTATTGCTTTTTCTTCTGTTTGCCGGAACACAGTTCACCCCAAATTAGGTCCATTTTAGCCAAAGTTTCGGAGAAGAAAAGTCATTTTACCAATCTCGTCGCTCCATAAAAAAGTCCTCTTCTGGTTCTTTTGTGCTTTCCTGCCTTCCTTTGCCTCGCTTTATTTTTTTCCTCTTTTTTTCCTTTTGTCTTCGCTGTCCTTTTTTCGGCGGAGTGGTTGGTAAGGTGTTGTGGTGTTGGCGAAGGCGTCTTTTGGCACAGTCACAGGGCACTGTTAAAGGAGGCAGACTGGCACCTCCTGGACCCATGCCAGAGCTCCTCGGGAGAAATACCCACTGCTGTGGTTGGTGTGTGAGAGAGATACAGATAGAACAGGTAGAGAGAGAGTGAAAGGCATTATGGGAAGGTGAAGGGAGGAGGTTGGAGAGTGGTAGAGAGAGAGAAAACACTAGGTTTGTGGTGCCAGAGCTTTTGTGGATGTTGGTTGTGTTGGCGTGTTCTTGGCCGGGTTCACTTTATTCCAGTTTGTTTGTTACATTTTTTTTTTTTCAGTCTTCACTGGATGGAGTGGCTGTGTGTTCATCTGCTGCCAAAAGGCACGAAGGAATGAAAGAAAAAAAATGCGTAGCTCCATATTTCCGCCGCTCTAATCTGTTGCGCATCCCGCTCTTTTATTCCTCTGCCCATTCCTGTCTTCATCACTCACTCCAAAATTCATTTATCCTCCATTTCTCACCTTTATTTGGAAAGTGTGTTTTTCTTTTCTTTTCTTTTCAGATCGTCCTTCGCAGAAATTAGAAATGGCATCATTGTGCGCTTGGCTGGCAGGTCAGTGCCAGGTGGTCTGTTCGAACATTGTGAGATTTGGCAAATGTGACTGCAAAGGTGTGTGTGTGTGTGTATATTTAATGCACAAGTCTTCACCCCGACAAGAATAAAGGAAGCTTTGCTTGTCAAGGTGACAAAACAAGCTCCTCTTTTTATCTTGATTTGGTAGCATGGCTTTTGTCTGCCTGGTTGTCTTTGTCTCTCAGTTGTTTGCTTGAGTTATACTTGAAGGCGGGCTTCAAGTATAACTCGTTTGAAGTAATGGTGCTTCATATAACATTGTCCAGAGAAACAAGTGTTAATGATAAATCCCCTGTGTCGTTTGTACTGGCTATTGTATACAGGCCACCAGGGCACCATACAGACTTTATTAAAGAATGTGCTGATTTTATATTGTCATCTCATTTCCTTGTATGTTAAGCAGCATTCTTTGTTGTGGTCAATGTGCAAAACAGGTTAAAGTTTTGCAAAAGAAACCAAATGCACTTTGTGCTTTAATTCTGACCAGTGTACTCTTCACAGTGCTTGTGAATAATAAAATTCAGTGAGCCAACTAGTTATCTGACGTCTGGCTAGTGATATTGGTTTATGTAGGGGTTTATTTTATTTTAGTTATGATATTTTTAGTGGCAGTGCTTTAGTTAGCATGCTGCGCTTTAGCTGTTATCTGCATGGTAAAACCCTCTCAGGAAGTTACTTTCAAGTTCCTTTTAAAGCACTGCTGTAACAGACAGCATTACATTTTTGTCCATTGTGTCACGCCTTACTCTGCTTTTTTTTACTTAAGCATCTTGTCACAAGTGTTGCATTTTTAAGACACTGGCCTTGCTTTCACCTGGTATTAAGGTGTGATTTCAGTGATCCAATCACAAGTGGTCAGCCGAGGCTTAAACTGTTTTTAACCGTTTCAAATGCGCCTCCTGTGACCAGTGCTGTTTAGATTTCCTTGTGACACTTCCCTCTTATTTCTTCACACTCTACATCACAAATACTGTTGACTGAACAAACGTATGTTATGGGATTACAAGTGATTGGGAAAGGAAGCAAATTAAAATGATTTAAAAAAGCAGTCTGTGTTTTGTTACAACGGAGCTGATTTGAAACAAATTTGATTCACTTGTTTTTTACAGAAAGTAGTGTGGTCTTTTTGGCTGTTCGGACACAATCGACCACATGAGTGTCTAAGCTATGAAAACCATCCAGTTAAATGCGTTTTCGTCTACCTCAAAACGTTTTAGATGCCTTCTATACTTGTATTTAGCGTAACCTTAATGAAAAATGTAAACAGGGCCTGTTTTAAAGTTAAAAATAGTCCAACTTTTAAAAATGCTAAATTTTGTTACATTCCATTGTGCTATCTAGCTGTTTTTGAATGCAAAAATCTATGAATAAAGTATCTGATCTGGGTCATATGAATCCAAAACCAGCCTAATTGTTCTGGAACTCCATTTAGTCGACTAGTGATTTTTTTTTGTACATCCATGCAATCTATTTTTATGTATTCTGAACAAAATGAGAGATGCTTGCCCTTGCAAAATGCTAATGCTAGGTGGATTGCTAGGTTGTTCTGGGTGGTTGCTTACTAACCTAAATCAAAAGAGTCCATCTCCAAGTTTCTATTGTATTCTGGTTTCTAGATATGGCTCAGGTCCCTCCTTCGAGGTTAGTCCATTTATGTCCGTCAGGATAAAATCAGAAGTCTAATTGCTTAGGAAAGTAATAGCATACCTCTCCTTAGCAAGGAACAAGATTTGAGGCATCATTCATGTCCAAAGCACAAGCAGTGCAGGATATGTTGCGTGCCAAAGTTTAATAGTTTGCTACGCTAGGTTTACTTTCATACCAAGCTTTTGCAATTGGTAATGGACAGATTTTCAGTATTAAGGTCATCATAATCGTATATTGTTTAAACTTAATGGAGATTAAAGGGGGAATGAGGTGCATATTGCCCTAAATGCACTATTGTGTGTGCTTGTTTGTGGGGCCATGACACATTTCTTCATCCATATGCTAATATTAGTACACTGTGTGTAAACCACTATCCTTTGCTGCCTGGAGATTTAGGTGGTAAATCACTTCAGACTTCTTAGCTCTAATCCTCCCCACATCTGTGCTCCTTTTCTCTTCCTCTTTACTGCTCTAATTCCAGTATGGCATAGTTGGCCTCATCCATCCAACTCAGGAAACATTTTGTTTGTCCACCCTTTTTCTCCCTTGTGGCCTAATCCACTGCAGGTTGTTCCACACGCATCACTCGTGGTTTGTGACCTTCTCTGGATGGTTTAGAGATGTGTGTGTGTGTTGGGTGGGGGGAGGTTCAGCAGTGTAATCTGCTAAGTGTCTCCCACTGCAGAAACAGCAGCACTGATTCAGTTTAGCCTGAGCAGACCAGGCAAATCTGCAGTAATCCTCGCCACAGAACCCAGTCTGACAGTCCCACCATCTGGAACAGCGCCACCTTGTTCATACGTACACCCCATTGATAACAGAACATTTCTATTGCTGTCTTTCTCTGTTTCTGCAGCAAAGCACGCAGCTAATAAGAACCCCACAGTGGAGCCGTTTCCTGATGGCTTGGAGATGATCATGTTTGGTGAGTTTGGAGAAGATAATATTCCAGACTTCTTTGGATGCAATTAATGTATTGCTTCCTAAAGTACCACTTGTGTCAGAGTAGTGGCTCATGGGAGACCTGGGTTGGAGTCCAGCCTGGGTTATGTTCCAATCTCATTTCTCCATCTCTCCTCTTGACTTCTTTTTGTCAAGTGCCAATAAAAATGTGGCTAAAAGCTCATTTAAAGGATTCAGTTGAAATGTCAGTATCCAAACATAGTAGTTTTGTTTCAAGACCTAGTGAGCTGCCTAAATAGACAACTACCTAGCATCCTAACTGAAATGGAACCTCATACAATAGCATTCAAATGTTTGAGGTGATCTCTTTGAATGAAGTCTCTTATGCTCACCAAGGCTGCATTTGGTCAAAAATACAATAAAAATAGTGATACTGTGAAATATTACAAATTAAAATAACTTTTCTGTTTTAATCTATTATAAATAGTGTTGTCAATATAATACAAAAAACTAATTAATCACTTAAAACATTTTTTTTTAAATATACAGTACTTTTATATTGCAATAATTTCACATTCAATCTTCAAATTAATGTAGAAACAACATAAAGACAGTATATTTTTAATATTTGTTTAATGTCATCATGTTTATGACTGAAGGTGAGTATCACTGATACCAATACTACTAATGTCTCAATGAAATTGTTTTTTCCCCCTAATATTTAACCATTGATTATAGCCATTCAACATTACAGTATAATTGAGAGTTATCAATTTGAACATTTATTAGACGTTAAAAAATAACAACTTCAAATTTAAGTTAACTTAAAACAATCTTCACATAAACCCATTATAATAAATGTCATATTTAGCTACTTGTGCCCGTCAGCAAGTAGGAAATATACAGAAATTGCATAAAGTTATCAAACACTAAATTCTATACTTTGATTAACAGACATCACAGCAGCTGGGTTAAGGTTAGTTTGGCTGCTGGACATGACACGGGTCTGATTGTATTTTCTCACAACTCTTTACCTTTACCTAAATACATACATGCATGCACAGTTTTAAGGCAGCTGTAATCACCTTTTTGGTAACTTCATGACTTAACTGACGACATAATGATGTAGTTTCTTTTGCGCTTGATATAGGCTACAGGCCTATAGGCCTACAACCCTAGCTCCACCCCTAGCTCCACCCCTGCTTTAATTGAGTTAAACATTTTGAATGTGTTAAACTGAAAAAATTTATCGCATGTTTTAACGCGTTAATTCTTCAGTGTCACATAATTCTTCAGATATCATTATATGCTATGCATTCTATTTGGTGTTTAAGAAACATTTCTTAACACAGTCAGTGTCAGTGTTAAATCAGTTGTGCTGCTTAATATTTTTGTGCTACATTTTTTTACATGATTCTTTGATGGAAAGTTCAGAAGAACAGCATTTGTGTGGAATAGGAATCTTTTGTTAATGTATCCTTGCTGAGTAAAATTATAAATTTCTTTCTTTCAAATTTTTTTTTTTTACTGACCTCAAACTTTTGAATTGTAGTGTAAGTGCTCCACATAGGCCACACGTTTCTCAACGGTCACAAACATGCATAAGTGCATTTCACACAAAGCATCAAAAGCTTGCAGTTGATTCCAGTTGACATTCATGTGTGATACACTAATACGCACAAAAATATGCACACACAGATACTGAATACAATTCATAGATGAAGGTAAAAAGAATGAGATGCAAATATATTATTTATACTAATCACTGAGCTTGTCACAGTGCATTGTGGATCTGTAATCTACATGCAGTGCTGCCTTAGAATTGTTTTGTGTGCCTTTCGAGTCTTGGGGAAAAGGTTTTGTTTTGATTGGGTCACAGAGTATCAACAGTGTCTGAATTTGATTTTTGTAGTTTGTGAAAATATTTTGATCAGCAGTAGCATTAAGATGTCAAAAAGACATAGTTAGGAAGGGCTTTGTAGAGGAGCCGACAAAATATTCAGTTTCGTCTCTTTTTGAGTTGTTCCTGTAATTATTGTTATTTGATGCCTCTGTCCCAATTTGGGGAGCAGAGAGGCGCTTCTGGAGGATTCTTGGTGTGTTCTCTACACAAGTGGGCTACGCTGGGGGCTTCACACCTAACCCTACCTACCATGACGTGTGTTCAGGTTAGTACCAGCCACACAAACACAGCCGATCAAATACAGATATGCATATAGACACATGCCCAAATACATTTTCCCCGCTTCCATTTTGCTGCTACATGCTTGTTCACTTCCCATATCAGAGGTCTCTGATGACACTTTTCCCAACTGTAAGTCACAAACACTAGAGCAGCTTTGCTGTACCAGATTAGTGCTTCGCTGCAGCCTTCACCAAAACATTCCCTTCATCTGCAGTGAACTACCCAGAGAGCACTGCTCTCTCCCAGATCCGCAGCCCTCCCCCCCTTCCTCTGTATGACCTACTTGTAGCCAGATGAGATGGAGGGAGGGATGCAGCTGTGATGTTGCAGTTTCTGAACAGGTCCCAGCGAGAAGATTCTGACTGCAGCTCTGCAGAGGGTTGGCTTTCTCCACACACACACACACACACACACACACACAGGCTCTTTTAAGCGTGTAGTATGGAGAAGACAGTGGCAGTCAGAATTGCGTTAGGTGTTGGGGTTAATATGTAGACAGGCTTTGTTATTTCTAAGAGCAGCAAATGCATATGCTGATACAGTTTTACACAATTGTTTATTAAATTTTGTACACATTTAACAGAATGGTTCTTATGATCTTAAAAACCTTCTAAAGGTTTATGCTTAAATTCTTGGAAGTAGTTTTGTAGACAAATTTAAATTGTGCCTGAAATTGTTTCTGAATTGGTTTACAAAACCATTTTAAATGTTTAAGCATTTGTGGGCTCTTCTCCAGTATTGCTTAGCATCTCAGGATGCACCTCATAAAGTTGGATGAGAGAAGTTTATCTTCATCATAACCACATGAAACATACAAACACATACACTTACACTACGGTTCAAAAGACGGTATGTTTTTTTTTGTGTGTTTGAAAGAAGTCTCTTACTGCATTTATTTGATCAAAAATACAGTAAAACGGTAATATTGTGAAATATTATTACAATTAAAAAAACTTTTCTATTTGATTGTATTTTAAAATTGTATTTATATCTGTGATGGCAAAGCTGAATTTTCAGCAGCCATGATTACACCAGTCTTCAGTGTGACATAAACCTTCGGAAATCATTGTTAGATGCTGTTTGGTTCTTTGATGAATAGAAGCTTCAAAAGAACAGCATTTATTTGAAATAGTAATCTTTTGTAACAATATTTACGTCTTAACGGTCACTTTTTATCAATTTGATGCATCATTGCTTTCTGAAGAATGTGTTTTGCTATTGCTACATTTATGAGGTTTGGTAATATTTCTAAAAATAATTTTTTAAAAATATTTTTAACAAAATTTGATATGTCATTATTTATATAATCTGATGACCTATAATTAAACTGTAAATTCAACCAAACAGCTGTCGTAACCACTAGATTCAAAATAAGTCATGTTAGAACTGACATACGGTAAAAATCTGTTTAACCCTATCCCTAACCAGGAATGTTTTCCACAATGTTCTTCACTAAATGAACACAAGAAAGAATGATATTTTAAAAAAAAAAAAAAAAAGATTAATTAAAATCCTTGATGTTCCTTTTAAATAGCCTGAATTTAATGTAGGCTGCAAAATCAAATAACATTTTCACAGTACTATTTGTACATGATCAAACTTCTTTTTGTGCTGTTCTCTCCAGGTTTAACAGGGCACACGGAAGTAGTGCGAATGGTCTTCTCTCCTAAAAACATCAGCTTAGAGAAACTTCTCAAAGTCTTCTGGAAAAGCCATGACCCCACTCAAGGTAAACCAACACACCTTTTCCCTCACATCTACACGCATGCACTCACACAGATGTCCATAGTAAGACCCCTAGGTGTGAGATGCAGTGGTCCAAAAGCAAACTGCCTCATGAGGTTAAAACACGGCTGCATCTGTGTGTTCACACTGCCCTGTGCAAGTGTATGTGCCGGATGGTCAGGATGATCTCGCGGGAATCGGAACAGCCTCAGACAGGCCATGTTAATGTGTCTGAGACCAATTCAGCCATGAGAGGAAAAGAGACATTGCGTATGTGTGCGCATTAGTGCAAGCGTCACCTATTCCTTCAGTCCACTAGAAACAGACCCAATACTGGACACACAGCTGATATTTGCCGTCTGTGTTGTCCTTCAGGTCCTCATTTGAGAATAAATCAACCTTGCTGTCTGTCTGCGATACAGCACTAAGCATGAGACTCAAAAAACCCAGAATATAATTACAGAAAAATGAATTCACTCCATTCAAGTAATTGGTTGATCTGTAAACCTTGGTGTGTATTTATCTATCTATCTAATTAGTAGGGCTGGGCGGTATATTGAGTTTGTACGATATATATAGATATTTTCTTTATAAGCGATTTGATATGAGGCAATACCGTTTATATCGATATACAGTAGTTTGATACAAGCGCATCTGAAAATATAGCGGAGGACACAGACTGAGCTGCTGCGGAGAAAGTGCATAATCCAGTTTGTTTTAAACATGTGACAAGCTTCATATTAAG
>NW_015626361.1:563142-570931 GCF_001515625.1 Sinocyclocheilus rhinocerous
GCTGAAATATTTGTAGTTGGACAATAAATGTGACATGTAGAATTTTAAACCTACAAGTAAGTCTATTTTTATGATAGCACTGACTGTAACGTGACTGTAATGGGGTAATCAAAATAGCTTAAGACAACTCTGGGCTTTTGTTCTCATTTATTTTCATTTTTAGTGTAGTGAATTTAACTTCTGCTTTAAAAGCCTTATTTTTGTTTTTAGATTGCAATGTTACAATGTTACAATGAAATGTGATTTAACCCTTTTTTGCACATAGTATAAAGGCTTGCATGGTTACATTCACTTTATTTGTTTTCATAGCCTTTAATATGTATTGTTTTGTTGGACAACATTGGGCGGTAAGTGAAATATATATATATATATTAAATACAGATTTTTTTAATCCAAATAAAAAAACGAAAATACAGAGATAGGCCTATATGTATATCGTATATCGCAAATCGGCCAAAAAAAACAGAGATATGAATTTTTGCCCATATCGCCCAGCCCTACTAATTAGGCATACTAGAAACTTCCAGGCAGGTGTGTTGAGGCAAGTTGGAGCTAAACTCTGCAGGACACCGGCCCTCCAGGACAGAGTTTCGAGACCCCTGGACTAGTCTGTGGGTTATCTGAACAACTGATTGACTAGCTGATCTTAAAGGAGTAGTTCACTGAAACATTGAAATCTGTAATTATTTACTCTGCAGAACACAAAAGAAGATATTTTGAAGAACATTGGGGTCCAAATAATATTGACTTTCATTGTGTGGACAAAAATACTTTTTAAATAAACTGTCCCTTTAAGGATGTTCTGTATAATTAGACTGGCTTAGGACGATGTCTACCCAACCCGATCTGATGTGTTTCTTAGGGGGTGTTTGTATAAGATCCATTCTTGCGTTAGAAAACCGTTAGAGTGCAATAGAATGGAATACAAAGCAGAGGTCTCAAGACACGTTTTTTAAAGCTGAAGCGTTTTTAACTTGACACTTCATCTTAAATTGCTTTTGCATACATAGACCAGGTTTTAAAAAATAGACTGCAAGCAAGAACTTACAGCCTTTTATTGTGATAAATTATAGATGGCCAAGAAACATACAGTCTAAAAGGTATAACCTTTTACTGCACAAAACTACCATAGTCCTCTCAAAAAGCCTACAAATTACGAATAATAAGAGAAACATTGCTCAAAACAGATGATCAGAACAGACTATTTGAAGTCCGAGTGTAATTGTCTGGAAATGCATTGTTGAAGCGGTGGTTCTTTAAAAAGGATCAGTTTAGAGATGAGAGGGTTTTAGCAATTTCTACCCAATAAAATACTTTAGAGTTTGACATAACTACAAATATGTAATATTTACAGATATTTATCTACAAACATGTCTCCTGAATGTATGAAACTTGCTCACCTGTATTGACGTCAAAATGTGCAGTTTTAAGCAATATTTCAGCATTTACTAAATGGCATTTTTTGGCCGTGTTTCATGACCCTGCAGGAGTTTGGGTAGAGAAGCATGAAGAAGAGCATGGCCCATGTGCGTGACAGAAGCGTCAGATTGTGTTTTTCGGCGCGGGCCGCTGCACTGTGATTGGCTACCGAGAATCGGGAACGTCTCTGTAGGCTGTTCATCCATGCATGCATAATGCAAACTCCATTTGTCCGTACCCGAACACTCACACCGAATCAACTATGAATCTGTGCACGTGTGTGTTCGCACGTGACAAGAGTGACGCGAGAAGACTGACACAATGATGGCGGATCCAAAGCGCAACTTTTGTTAATAAAACTTTTATTTATTCGTTTAATAGCCTATGATGTGAGAATGCGAGATTTGTTGCTGCTGAGACGCTCTTGCTCTTTCTCTGCTGTCTGTAGAAATTGTTGTTAATTCTTAATTTGGGTACGGTAGAGACATGTTACAGGTTATAATATAATCCAAAAATCATGGCAACATACGATTTTTTAAGTCAGTTTAATAAGTTTAATCAGTTGAAATGACTTTCACAGTCAATTTGATTCAACTTAACTCATATTTAACCGTTGCTTCTTGTCATTGTAGGCTTAGGCTACTTTTTTCAATGGATTTTAATGAATATACTAATTAATAAAATGAATATTATTTATTTTTATTACATATTGTTCATTCATTTATTTTTAACACCGCACCCCCAGCACCCCCATTTTTTCGTGGGCTACACTCTAGGGGGTGCTGCAGCACCCTCAGCACCCCTACTTCCCGCGGTAATGATCACGGGTAAGTACAGTATGAAACCGCAAGTGTGTAAGGTTTCATAGGCTGCATATGTGCACACTTGTTTCCTTCGTGCACAGAGACCTGTGTATGCAGCTGCTGTCTTACAGTTCAAAGGGTTCTGCTTTCAGCAGCATGATTTCCGAATCGTCCAATCACGGCTGGGATAGCAACATCCACAGCCAATCAAACGCTCCCAGCACGCTCCTCTTCGTACCCTGTCTCATACCCAGCAACACTTGCTCTGGCAGAGTCTTTAGGTCATGGTATTGCAAACGTGCGGAAGCTTCACTATACCCTACGCTCGTTTTCTAAAAATATAGGGTGTATTTCATGCCGTCATGCTACATCTTTGGCTGTGCTGACAAAGATAGTACAGGAAGCCGAGGGTGGGGAGAGGCGAGTTGGGAAAATTGGGTTCCTGGATGGATTTGACGAACAGGAAATGACTGAAGCTAGTGTAACAATTATATTGCCTGTGGCAAACCGTAGAGTGGAGAAGTGCAGTGCGGACACACACACACACGAGAGAAACGCGCACACGTATGCATGATCGCCTCAGCAGTTTGTTACTTCCTTGTTTAAGAAAGAACCCCCTCCTTCCCTCCCCATTCCCAGCGGACCCCAGGGCTCTCAGTCTGTCTACAGGATAACAACATCTTATCTTCTCTGTTCTCCTCTCCTCTCCTCCCCCATCCCCAGCTCCTTCTCTCCTCCATCTCTCGCTCCCCCTCACCATCATCCCATCAGCATTTCCGCAGTGACTCCTCATTCTTGTGTAAGGTTTCATAGGCTGCATACGTGCACACTTGTTTCCTTCGTGCACAGAGACCTGTGTATGCAGCTGCTGTCTCACAGTTCAAAGGGTTCTGCTTTCAGCAGCATGATTTCCGAATGGTCCATCATGGTATTGCAAACGTGCGGAAGCTTCACTATACCCTACGCTCGTTTTCTAAAAATATAGGGTGTATTTCATGCCGTCATGCTACATCTTTGGCTGTGCTGACAAAGATAGTACAGGAAGCCGAGGGTGGGGAGAGGCGAGTTGGGAAAATTGGGTTCCTGGATGGATTTGACGAACAGGAAATGACTGAAGCTAGTGTAACAATTATATTGCCTATGGCAAACCGTAGAGTGGAGAAGTGCAGTGCGGACACACACACACACGAGAGAAACGCGCACACGTATGCATGATCGCCTCAGCAGTTTGTTACTTCCTTGTTTAAGAAAGAACCCCCTCCTTCCCTCCCCATTCCCAGCGGACCCCAGGGCTCTCAGTCTGTCTACAGGATAACAACATCTTATCTTCTCTGTTCTCCTCTCCTCTCCTCCCCCATCCCCAGCTCCTTCTCTCCTCCATCTCTCGCTCCCCCTCACCATCATCCCATCAGCATTTCCGCAGTGACTCCTCATTCTTACCCTCCGCTTTTATCTCTTAGTCACTTTCTTCGTTCCACCATCCCGCGTTCCCTCGTTCCGCTAACAGTGAAAGGCAAGAGGGCGGGTTTCTCTCCTCCTTTGTCCTCGTTTTTCTGTCTTACCACTTTCATATTTTATCGTGTCATGTTTTTTTCTTGATTTGCAGTATTTATGTAGCTGCTGCGTCAGAGAGATGCATTAACGCACGATGGCTGACGAAGGCGTTCGTCATACCATTCAAATATAGAAAGGTTGATCTAGATTCTCCTAGGCCTGTAAATGTTAAATCCAGTTTTCCACCTGCCAGTGTAACCTGTGACTGACACCTTTGATGTATATAAACATCGATGCACAAGCTAATTATGTACTGAAACTGTTTGCAGGATCTCTATAATTACGCCGCAACACTCTTGATTTGTCATTGAAAACAAAGGTTATTGGGTTCACGAACACCATTTTGTACACAAGCCACCAAATTGGACTAAAAGAAAAGACTGTTTCTAAATTAAGATCCCCCCCTCGTCTTTTTGGGGTTCAGTCTGCAATGGGCACGTGCCTCTCGGGGGGTGACCTCGACCCCGGCCCCTCCCCAATGAGGGGGGCTCATTACAGTTTGTCAATCAGCTATAGGAGGAGGGGAGAGTAGATGAGAAACGGTTGAAGAAATGCTTCTTTTTTATGTTAAAGGGGGTAGATTTGCTAGCAGAAAACATTTGTTTGTTGAGGAAATAAAGAAACTGAGCTTCTTTTTTTAGACATATTGGACTGATTTGGATGTTTTCTGTTGTTGTTGCTTGATTGAAGGTGCACGCTGTATTTGTACTTTTTTTTTTTTGAAAGAAAAAAAGAAATGAATACTTTTATTCAGCAAGGATACATTAAATTTACCAAAAGTGACAGTAAAAGACCGTAAAACATACCTTTTTAAAATCTTTTTCAAATAAATTGTAAATTGTAATTTCCGATTGTAATTTTGAGCTTTCTATTCATCAAAGAATACTGAAAATATAAATATAAAAGTTTTTACAAAAATATTATGCAGCACAACTGTTTTCAGAATTGATGATAAGAATTTTTAAATATATTAAAATAAAAACTTGTTTAAAAAAGTTTTTAAATTGTAATAATATTTCACAATATTACTGTTTTACTATATTTTTCATCAAATAAATGAAGCCTTGGTAAATATAAGTGACAAATACTACTTTCTTCATCTCTACACTCTCAGGGGAAAAAACGTACAAATGCTGTCACTGGGGCAGTACCCTTTCAAAAAGTACTATATGTATCTGCTAGTCTAAAGATGGCAGCCTGCACAACATAAACAAAAATTACTGTGTGCCCCTTTAACACAGCAGCATTGCTATTTTATTTTTATTATAGTCTTTGCCTTTAAAATTATAGTATAGTGAATGGCAAGACAGAAAATTTAGAACAGGACTGGGATCAGAATATGGCAATCCGGATTCAAACCTGCATCCCTGTAAGCACAATGGCTCTTACTGTCATGAACATTTGCACTACCCACTGTGCCATGGCTCCGACACTTTGGTTTTGTTTTTAATTTTTCACCATTAGGCCTGAATACCAACAGCAAATATTGATGTTTGCCACAGATTATTTTACAGGTATGGATCTAGTTTTTTACAGTAATATATAGATTACTTATTTTCTGCAAGAAAAATGAGTGTGAGAGAGCATTATTTGTGGTGTACACTTGGTAAAATCCTTTTTAAATCACTTAAATACTAGCAGATACATATTAAAAATAGCAAACACACATACCATATTACAGCACATTTTAAATGTGTATTTTTATTTGTAAGGAGACTGTAAGAATTTGTGTGTGTGCAAAAGAATGAGATTGTGAGCTTGTGTGTATACGTGTGTTACATAAGAGGTGTAAAAATAGAGCAAGCTCTGCACCCCCTCTTAGTTGGCTGCTCTCGCACGCACACTGCTTCACTGTACCCACAGGGCACACACAACAGTGCTCTGAACAACCCCTCACACATAAACTCTCTCTGCATCATACACACTCAGATTCACAAACATACACACACTCGCTAAAGCATCACACATGCACCTTCACACACAAAAGGTGGACATACTCTATCAACTTAGTAAACAAACGCAATAGCCGAACTCTCTTTATAAAATACGAATACCTTACACACATCAGTTTGTGTGCCTTCTTGTCAGCATACATTTGAGCCTCCTCAGTGTTTAGAAGTTGTTTTTGTCCACAGACATTGAGAGGCACTCCGGCCATGGAAACACGAGCCACAGAGTCCATGAGTAAAGCGATAAACACAGCAGACTGAGTTTCAGAGCCATCAGTGTGACACATGATTGACATTTTGTGTGACGGTTAAAGTTTAGCTTTTGAAAGGCATGGTGAGATCTCTGGAGTCAGTCCACGGGCTTCTCAACGGAAACGCACAGAATATTTTCATTATTTACTCACCCTCATGTTGTTTCAAACTTGTATGGTGTTATATACTTTTTCATAGTTCATAGTGACCATGGCCTGAGCTGAACTACAAAAAGGAGTTTACAAAAAAGCACTATGAAAGCACCATAAAAGTGATCCGTATGATTCATGTTCTGATGAATACTGATAAATGGACAATATTAAAATTGTACACTGACACTAAATGCTACAAGTGAATTAAAACATCACAACATTATAATGTATGTCATGAAAAGAAGATGGTCTTTTAGAGATTTGCTAAAGATTATTTAACAATATCTAAGGCTACGTTTACATTAGTGCGTTTTCATTTTAAAACGCATAACTTTTGCTATGGTTACACCTGTTGTTTACACTACTCCGGAGTTTTCGACCCTCAAAAACGGAGACTTTCGAAAACGCTGCAGACCCTGTTTTAGTTTGTAAACTCTGGGGTTGCCTTACAGTTTAAACGGACCAAAAAAGAGATTTTGAAAACAATGGCGGGGCTGCCCACATTCGCTCTGCGTATCCTTGATGACCGTGTAAACAATAACATCATGCTTATTGTTGTACCTGCATGAATGGTCATGTGACATGCGTTTTCGGTTGTGTAGTGTGGACGGATAACGTTTCTGAAACGCAGTGAAAACGCAAGTGTAGACGAGGATCTTTTTCATTTTAAAAAGCCATTTAACAGGCCAGTAAACAGGGCCATAGTCTTGTTAAAGATCAACCAATAAATAAAAAAAAACATTACTGAAAACAGTGGCTGGTAATTTATTTGGTATTTAAGGATTAAATCTTGAATCCTTAAATTAAACTAGTGGCCAATGAACTCATAGTACTGAAAAAATATGTAAATTTTTAAATATTGTAAATATTATTTTTATTATTATTATTATAATGCAAGTGTGACAGAATTTTTTTGGTGAATTATCATTTGGAAAATTCAGTCATCATTTACTCACCCTCAGGTCATTCCAAACCTTTATGACTTTCTTCTTTGGAACACACACACAAATAAAGATATTTTTAAGAATGAGAGTAACTTCTTTTCGGTTCTGCCGAAGAAAGTAAGTTAAAGATTTGTAACAACATGAGGGTGAGTAAATTATGACTAGGGCTGTCGTTTAGCATGTTACATTTACATTTAGTCATTTAGCAGACGCTTTTATCCAAAGCGACTTACAAGTTGTTGTTTTTTGAAAGAAAACAAGCAGCAAATGAATAGAGTGCAAGTCTAAAAGCGACAAGTGTTTTTTTTTTAAGAATAGAATTAGAATAGATAGTGCTTGAGTTAGAGGGTCAAATAAAGATGGAAGAGATGTGTTTTTAGCAGTAATATGAAAAGCCATGTTTCTGAATGACAGAACCTAATGATGCCATGTAGACAGAGAAGAGAAGTGGTCCAAGAGCCCTAAGGCACCCCAGTAGTTAGATGTTGCGACTTGGACAACTCACCTCTTCAAGATACTTTGACGGACCTATCTGATAGGTAAGACTCAAACCACTGGAGTGTGGTTCCTGAGATGCCCTTTGCCAATAGGGTTGACAGGAGGATCTGGTGGTTAACAGTGTCAAAAGCAGCGGACAGATCCAGCAAGATAAGTATTGAAGATTTAGAATCCGCTCTTGCCAGTCTTAGGGCTTCAACAACTGAGAGCAAGGCAGT
>NW_015626361.1:570962-576439 GCF_001515625.1 Sinocyclocheilus rhinocerous
GGAGGAAAATGTTTTAAAGAGCATGCAAGAGTTAGACGAATTATTAATTTTGTTATGGTAGTATGTCCATTTAGCAGTGGAGACATTAGCAAAGAAGGAAGAGATGAGTGACTGATACACATTAAGGTCAGTACGATTTTTGGATTTACGCCACACCCTTTCAGCAGCCCTGAGCTTAGAACGATGTTCGCGGAGAACATCAGATAACCAAGGGGCAGAAGGGGTGGTACGGGCTGGTCTGGAAGACAAGGGGCAGACAATGTCTAAACAAGATGTAAGAGTGGAGCAGAAAGTATCAGTAGCACTGTTAGCATCAAAAGATGCTATTCATCCAAGAAGTTACCTAGTGGTCCTGGGGGTCGATAAACAACTACAAAATGGATTTTAAGAGGGTAGGTAATAGTAACTGAATGTGATTCAAAGGAGCTGTTGATACCCAAAAATGGTAAAGGATTAAATTTCCAATCATTAGAGATAAGCAGACCAGTCAGACCAGTGGCCACCTCTTCCAGTCAAACGGGGGGAGTGGGAAAATGAGAAATTATTGGAGAGTGCTGCAGGTGTCCTCTGGTTTGATCCAGGTCTCTGTCAGGGCCATGAGATTTAGCTATTTATGTTAATTTATTAATTAGTTATGGAAAAATAAATACTATAAAAAAATAACGCAATTAACGTATTCGCCACGCCATTCCCCAAACCTTCACGTCATCTTACATTTCATAGAGTTGACTGTTGACAAACATGATGAAGGGCAACAACTCACTGCGTGATGTAGCTTATAATGCAGTTATATGGCTTTAAAATGTAAAATATTGGGGCAAAAAATGCCCCTGAATGAGTTTTTGTCATATGATAAGGGATATCACATAAGCAGCGAGAGCAATATCACACAAGTGTTGTTTTTGTTTCGAATAGCACGAGTACAAATGTGATTTTATACAACAGATAGGAAGTTAATATTGTGTTATATATTATTGTCTGTTTTTACTCAATATTTCCAATGAAAATATTATCTATAAAGCCACAGTAGAACTGTTGTGGGTCTCTGAGCAACACAGTAGTGATTTGTTTCTAAATGAATCCACGTTTTGAACAAATCGTGTGAACCAATGATTCAGTGGCCCATTCAGAAAGTGAGCCTTTTATTTAATTCCTGAATGAATCAGCAGTTTGAACGAATCAAAAGAATAAATGACTTGATTACTTACTCATAAAGATATTTACCACCGCCTACTGGCAGTTTTAGTTTCTTATTTAGAGTATAATTTCAATAAAAAAAGATAGTTTGCCCAAAAATTAAAATTCTGTAATCATTTACTCACCTTCATGTCGTTTCAAACCTGTAAGACTTAGTTTCTTTTGTGGAACATAAAAGAAGGTATTTGGAAGACTGTTGGTAACCAAGCTGATTTGGTTACCAGGCAATGACTTTCACTGTATGAACAAAAAATACTGAGGCGTTTCTCAAATGATCTTTTATGTACCATAGTTAATGTTAGGCTGTTGTAGACTAAATGTTTATGTGTAATAAATTTCATGTTGAATCAAATAAAATATTTCTTTCTAAAGCTACTTTTTGTTATATCTACTTGATACTTTTCTCATTTAACACAATAATTAATTTTAATTAATTAATTAATTTAATTAACAATAATGGCTTTAAATGATCTTTTGGGGGTATTTTCACAGCCAAATTTAATTTGCGATTAATTAGATTAATCGCCACATCATGTAATTAATTAGATTAAAAATGTTAATCGACTGACAGCACTAATTATGACACAATTTTCATTTTGGGGTGAACTGTCCCTTTAAGTAACATCTGTGTTTATTTCTTATGACTTGAGAACTAATGTCCCTCAAGCCCTTTTCAACAAACCTGAACACTAATAAATATATGCTTTTCATCTTTTCCTTTTCATTCACCCTTCCAAAAAAAAACTTTCCCCTTCCTTCCTCGTCATCTCACCAGGAGAGCCACATAAATGCTGATATTTGAAATGCCTGGATTGGTCTAAACCAGCCTTAGAGGATTGGTATCTGTCAGGATGATGCTGTGTGTGTGTGTGTGTGTGTGTGTGTTTACAGCTTATTCACTCACAAGTACACTTAGTAAATCTTTCCTTTCTTCCCTCCATCTAAAGCAAAGGGTGATGCTTCTTGACCTCTGCATTAACAGAAATAGTTTTCCTGCGGGAGAGCCATGTTATGGCTAGAGAGAGAGTCTGCGTGTGACATTTATGGAGTCAGCTCCTGCCCAGCTTTCTGCTCTCACCCTGTTTGTGCGCTGACAACACATCTGCAGCGTTCTGCACTCTCGGTTCATGTGCGGCGTTTGTGTGTTGCGAGGAGAGATTCTGTATATTATTCAGCTTGAACAGGGAGGATCATCAATAATAACTAAGCACTGTGATTGAGGCTGTAAAAAGAAGCGCTCCACTGTCTCTCGTGGAGTACATTGAGTGCTCACTGTCTCCTTTTTGTTTTTAACTCCTTTTTTGCTCATATGAGAAGAGATAGATTTAAGGGTTTTGGTATACAGTGACCCTAAAATGTATTTGCCAAACTTAAACCAAACTTAAAAACGTCTGAATTGCTATATATAACAAAATATCAAACTATGAGGATTTTATTTTAAAGAAAACCCACAGAAAGCAGCATATTAAATTATTTCTGATATATCATATGACACTAAAGACTGGAGTAATGGCTGCTGAAAACTCAGCTTTACAATCACAGGAATAAATTAAATTTTAAAATAGATTCAAACAGAATAGAGTTATTTAAAATTGTAATAATATTTCACAATATTAATGTTTGCTGTTTTTTTTAAATAAAACAGCCTTGGTGATCATTAGAGACTTATTTTAAAATATGAAAAAAATCTTACAAATCCCAAACTTTTGAATGTTAATGTATACTGTTGAAAGGGATAGTTCACCTTCAGTTGCTGGTCCCCATTGACTTCCATAGTATGGAAAAAAAACACTATGCAAGCCAATAGGGACCAGCAACTGAAGGTGAACTATCCCTTTAAAATGTACTAAAAGTATGTGGGCTCTGACCTGTGTTAACTGATTTTAACTGTCTTTGTTCCACTAGATGTTTAAAAGTAATTGCAAAATGTCTCAGAGAAGTTCCTGCATAATTTTTGTGCAGATGGTAACCAAGTGTTAATTAAGTGTCCAAATCCACATTTCTTTCTAGAAACATTTTCCAGTATTACTTGGCTGTGTCATGTGTTTGGTGGCTATGATGACACTTAGGCCTCAGGGTCACAGGGAAGGTCAGTGACTGTCGCTTTGGCACTTTGGAGGATCAGCCAATCAGGAAGCAGGACTTTGGCCTTTGAATAGAGAGCTTCAGAAGGCACTGTGCGGTAGAGAGCTCATGGCAAGATGGCCGACATCCAGTTTTGCAGAAAAATACAAGAGAGATAGTAAATTCACTGTGGAGGAAAATGACAAGGGAATACTGGAAAACACAAACATGTGTCCATATATTAACAAGAGGAAAATTATTCAGAGACATAATATTTTCCATCCTTTTTTGCAGTAATATAAGAACAGAACTGGATGTTGCTTGCTAATATTAGAAACGTCATTGAAAAGATTGATGTATACAGAGTGCCTGACAGGACTGCAAATTTCTGGGGTGTGAGTTTTTAAAGGGGTCTAAAGCATTTATATATGTGTGTGTGTGTGTGTATTTTATAGGAATGGCACAGGGGAATGATCATGGCACGCAGTATCGTTCTGCCATCTACACCTACAGCCCAGAACAGCAAGAGCTGGCCATGAGAAGCAAGCATATGTACCAGGAGGTGCAATATCTCGAAACACACACACAAACTTTCCATTGAATTCTGTTGCTTTTATAATGACTTAATGATATTTTATTACTTCTAGTCCTACCCCCTTCAAACATAACCATGATGGTACATTTTTTATTTTTAGATTTTCCTTAAGATTTCATTATTTATTACTACTTATTAAGATTTTATTTCTAATTATGTTTTTTGTTTTGTTTTTTGATTTAAAGGGATAGTTCACCCAAAATTGAAAATTACCCCATGATTTACTCACCCTCAAACCATCCTAGGTGTATATGACTTTCTGTAACACTTTATTTTAAGGTGTCCTTGTTACACATGTTACATGTACTTACTATTATAATAACAATTAATTATGCATAATTACATGCAAGCAACCCTACGCCAAACCCTAATCCTAACCTAACCATGTAGTAAGTACATGTAGTTAATTAATATTACTCAGTACTTAAATGTATAATTGCACTGTAACAAGGACACCTTAAAATAAAGTTTAACCTGACTTTCTTCTTTCAGGCGAATGCAATCAGAGTTATGTTAAAAAATGTCTTAGCTCTTCCAAGCTGTATAATGGCAGTGAATGGTGGTTGAGATTTTGAAGCCCAAAAAAGTGCATCCATTCATCCTAAAAAGTACTCCACATGGCTTCGGGGAGATTGAAGCATATTAATGCGTTTGTGTAAGAAAAATATCCATATTTAAAACTTTATAAACGGTAATCTCTAGCTTCCGCTAACTGTTGTACGCGTGTTCACGAGAGAGTGGCTTTCCAGCGGATGATGTAGGACGTAGGCGTAGTGTAAGCTCCAGTGAGAAGTGACGAACGTGAAAGCACAGAGGAGAGAGCAAAACACTGGTAACAAATTAGAAGTATATAACAAGGATTTATGGAGAAAAATGTCGGAGGATTTCGATATAAGCCAAGAGGAGACTGGTTTTCCTGTGCTGTAAACAAAACTTGGTTCTCGCGAGCATATTCTTACCACAGCTTATGCTACGTCCTATGTCTTCAGCTGGAACGCCACTCTCTCATGAACATGCATACGACAATTAGCGGAAGCTAGAGATCAGGGTTTATAAAGTTTTTAATATGGATATTTTCTTACACAAATGCATTGATTTGCTTCAGGAGGCATTTATTAACCCCCCGGAGCCATGTGGAGCACTTTTATGATGGATGGATGCACTTTTTTTGGGCTTCAAAATCTCGACCCCCATTCACTGGCATTATAAAGCTTGGAAGAGCCAGGACATTTTTAATATAACTCCGATTGTATTCGTCTGAAAGCAGAAAGTCATATACAGCTAGGATGGCTTGAGGGCAGTGTTAATTTTGACAGCAAATTTGTATTTAGTTTTAGTCATAGTCTTTTGACTAAAATGCCATTTAGTTGTAGTCATATTTTAGTCATCTGAATTGTTTTTAGTTTTAGTCTAGTTTTAGTCGACTAAATATCATAAGATTTTAGTTGACTAAATCTTCAGTAAATTTAGTTGGCTAAAATCGAATGGGTTTAGTTACAGTGCATTTATTAAGCATTTCTCTAAAATTTCCAAACTCATTATATAGGTTTGATATTAAGGTTTTACCATGATAGACACAGATTTAACTGCCGTGACACACAACATGCCTTTATGTTAAAAT
>NW_015626361.1:578027-583029 GCF_001515625.1 Sinocyclocheilus rhinocerous
GTGCATTGTGATTGGCCGAATACCTCAAGCGTGTGACAGAAATGTTACGCCCCTTACCATACTGTGATGCCGTGTCCCGGAGCGACGAGACAAAACCAATAAAACCCATTATAAACGAGGCATTTGTTGCATCTAATGGGGACAGCAAGTGTATGTTAGCTTATGTCCCGCCATTTCATATGTACGCATCTAACCTACGAACCACGCAGCAAATTCGTTCTGAATGAATCTCTTCCCAAATCGTCCCTCCCTAACATTTTCGTCTCGTTTTTATTCATTGACAAAAATGTCAATAGATTTACGTCATAGTTTTTGTCATTTGAAAAGAGTTTTAGTTCGTTATCGTCTCGTCGTCGGTGACAAAAATGTTGTTGACAAATTATTAGTCAAAGAAATTAACACTGCTTGAGGGTGAGTAAATCATGGGGTCATTTTCATTTTTGGGTGAACTATCCCTTTAACTTAGCTATGTAAATGAGGACATATCATAGACTTTTATTGTTTTAGTTCAGTATAATTATTTTACAAGAAGCCCTACAAGAGAACCATTTGCATTTTTAGAATTTATTTTTATAAAAAAAAAAAAAAAAAAATGTTACTTACTTTTATTTATGAATGATTTTTTCTATGCTCATTCATGGTTTATGTCATTTTTCTATATTAAGTGTTAGAGGGGACATTAGTGAGAAATAAGGATACACTACTGTTCAAAAGTTTAGGGCTAGTAAAAGAAATTAATACTTCTATTTAACAAGGATGCATTAAATTGATCAAAAGTAACAGTAAAGACATTTATAATGTTTCTATTTTTAAATAAATGCCATTCTTTTGAACCTTCTATTCATCAAAGAATACTGAAAAAATGTATCACGGATTCCACATAAATTTTAAGCAAAACAACCATTTTCAACATCGATGATAATGAGCACCAAATCAGCATATTAGAATGATTTGTGAAGACTGGAGTAAAAACTGCTGAAAACTGAGCTTTGTCATCACAGGAATAAATTACATGTAAAGTCTCTTAAAATGAACATTTTAAAATATAATAATATTTTATAGTGTTACTGTTGTTACTGTAGTTTTATTGTATTTTTGATCAGATAATGCAGCCTTTGTGGATGTAAATTTCTTTTTAAAAACATACAGATCCCAAAATGTTGAACGATAATGTACGTAAATGCATAATTAAATTTAGTTCAGAAAATATTTTCCTTTTTCCCCATCACATCTCCAGAAGCTCTTCTGTCTCATTTCCAACCACTCTTTTTCATTCTTTGCTGCTCTCAAACTGCTGTCCACTGTCAAACGCTGACCGCCCACACCTGTCAGAAAGATGCGATTGTGGATGCTCATGAACGCAGCTCATCTGGATGGCTGGACTGTTATCCCCTGTCAAACTAGCGTGATGATGATTTGTTTTGTGAGAAGTAGGAGCTTGGGTAACTATCACTGTGGTAACCCTTTGCTCCTCATGTCATTGGTCTTGCTTCTAGGGCTCATATGTGATTTGGAAGTGAGGGGAATGAGGCGTGGACAGGGAGGTTGGATGACCACTATTTGCCTTGGCCTTGTGTGCTTCAGGGTGAAAGGTCAGGCTTGTGGAAGGCAGCTGTGGTTAAAGGGACGCAATCAGAACAGGGGACCGAAACGGACGTGCTGTCGATGGGCCCCAATGACCCCACAAGCTGAAATGTACACACAGATGTAGTGAGGCAGAAGGCTCCATTTATTTGATCAAAAATTCTATTTGATCAAAAATACTACTAAAATTCAAAATAACTATTTGAATATATTTTTGAATGTAATTTATTCCTGTGATGGCAAAGCTGAATTTTCAGCAGCCATTTCTCCAATCTTCAGTGTCACATGATCCTTCAGAAATCAATCTAATAAGCTGATTTGGAGCTCAAATAACATTTCTTACTATTGTCAATGTTAAAAACAGTTGTGCTGCTTAATATTTTGTGTAAAAGTAAATCCTTTGTGAATAGAACGTTTGAAACAACAGTATTTATTTGAAATAGAAATCTTTTGTAACATTATAAATGTTTTTACTGTCACTTAAGATCAATCCAATGCATCCTTGCTGAATTAAAGTATTAATTTCCTAAAAAAAAAATTTTTTTTTAAACTTGGGGTCTTACTTACCCCAAACTTTTGAATGGTTGTATGTATGACAGTTATGTCGCTTAAATAATAATCAGTATAATTTGAGAACTGGTATTGAATGTGTAAATAACAGTAAAAATGATTCCAGAAATTCTATCATGAGTATTTTGTATGGTGTGTGAATATTGTGCAATAGGTGAAATGACAATTTTTGTATGGAACGAATGGCTCCACATTGCATGAAATCTATTTTAAATATGTTTATTAAAAAAGCAACACATCTCCCAGACTTCATAGCCTTTCCCTGCAGTTGATGCTTGTGCTTCTCTCCTGATCCTTCTCTCTCTGAGGGCAGAGCGAATCTGAAGTGGTTTCGAAGAACGGCTTGGTTACATAAGCAGCAGTGATGAGATTAGACATGTTCAGAGTCTTGTTAAAATATAGCTGTGGCTGAGGAGGGGAGGGGTGCTGTCATAAAATGTAGGAATTTGCAGAACATCAAAGATGTTGTCTCATCTCTTCATGGCCCAGATTAAATCATGTTTTTTTTTTTTTTTTTTAAGAAAAAGTCAATGCACAAATGTGATTTGAGGTTATTTACATTATAGTTTTGCTTACATTAGAATTTTGCTTATTTGCATTATATTATTTATATTTGTCATCTTATGTACAATTTAATGCTTTTATATTATTCAAAAAAAATGTAAGTTATTTATCAAAATAAATTTTGTGAAATGTAACATTTTTATGTAAAAAACATTTTTTATTAAATGAATAGACCATGTAGATGTAGCACCCACGTCTTTTTTTTATGTATTATTATTATTATTACTATTATTATATTGTCTTTAGTCTTGTTTTTGTTCCCTTTATAACCCATAGAAAAGCTAAATAAAGAGTTTTATGTAAAATGTCACTTTCTCTTTGGCTCAAATTATCAAGTTTTTTTTTTAACAATCTAATCAATTCCTGATAGATAAAATCCCATCCTCAAGCCATCCTAGCTGTATATGACTTTCTTTTCTCAGACAAATACAATCAGAGTTATATTTTAAAATGTCCCGGATCTTCCAAGCTTTATAATGGCTGTGAATGGGTGATATTCAATAGTCCAGTAGAAGTCCAATAAACTGTGCCAGTCCTTCATAAAAAAAAGTGCTCCACATGGCTCCGGGGGGTTAATAAAGGCCTCCTGAAGTGAATCAATGCATATTTGTAAGATAAATATCCATATTTAAAACCGTATAAATGGTAATTCCGCTAACTGTTGTCCGGTGAGAGGTGACGAATGTGGAAGTGCAGAGGAGAGCGCAAAACACCGGTCACAAATTAGAAAGTTGTCTGAAAGAAGAAAGTCATATACACCTAGGATGGTTTGAGGGTGAGTAAATTATGGGGTAATTTTCTTTTTTGGGTGAACTATCCCTTTAAGCATGTTAGCTGATTCTGATAATGAAAAGGGCCATATAATAATCAATAATGTAGTAGTAACAGGCCTAAATAGACTGAATTTTCATCCAAAATGCTGTTCCATTGCCTAGCTCAGGTTTCCAGAAGCACTCCATCTAAAGTCAAAATCTCTCTCTCCGTTCCATGTCATGTAATCTCAAACACATAGACGCTCATGCTCTCACACTTTGATCTGTCTCCGCTCACAGGTCACATGACCCTCCGCTGCCTTATTCCCTCTCACAAAATGCAGGAACAGCCAAGGATGACAAAATGGATTCCTGACTATGTCATATCACACACACACACACACATGCTTACATGCAAACTAAGCATGTGTGGAGATGTGCATAAATGCACAGAACATGCAAAGATCAACAGAGCTGTATTAATATTTATTATTTATGTTGTGATGTTAAAAGTAGGCCAAGCTGTTGCAGTTAAAACGTAGACAGGGACTGTGTTAAAGTACACATGTTCAGGCTTGTGAGTGTGTGTGTATGTGTAAATAGTCTTATACATAAGGTGAGTTTGCGCTCACAGGGAAATATAAAAGAAATTAAATCTGGTAGGAAAATGATGGGAATTCTGATTGCAAATCTGCTGTTAGTGAAGACAGTAAATATACTAGAAAATGGTTGGACTAATAATAACATGCATGTGTGTGTGTGTGTGTGTGTGTGTGTGTGTGTTTGTCAATGCAGAAACAGTGACATTAGTTGAGTCATCAGAGTCACATGAAGTATATTCAGATATGCAAATGCTTATGTAATATCTCTTTCTCTCTCCTTTGCCTTGTCTCTCTGTCTCTCTCTCTCTTTCTGTCTCTGTTTGCTTGACTGTCCACAGAAATGTTCTCCACCACCAGAGAGACACAGACCACTGAGCTTTGACAGTGCCAGCTTTCTGACACCGTATCCACACACACATCACATTTTTTCCCAAAATCATACTTCCTCTGCTTTTAATGCACACTATTTAAAATAATTAGCAGTTTAAAGGTTCATAAACAGGGCTCAACAATATGGATTTTCATTTCTGCTGGCCCATTCAGGCCAATAGTTTAGATTTGGCCTTGGCCTGCCAATATAGGCCTAGCAAAAAGAAAATTAAGAATGATTTTTTTTTGTTTGTTTGTTTATTTAAGAAACCAATGTGCTCTGTGTAACCACAGGGGGAAAAAAGTAACTTTTGATCATTTTGACCATTTTGATAATTTTGAGCCAAATATTAGTCATAAATGCAGTAGTAACTGGCCTAAATGGACTGAAATAAAAATTACAGCATTTTATTTATAAGTAATAATAATGAAATTATTATTATTATAAAATTATGTATAAATATGTAATCATAATTCTCACACACTGGCACCAATTTTTTTTTTTTTTTTTTTTTTTCTTTTGTAAAAAAGGAAAGTTAATAGTAAGATGAGAGGGAAGTA
>NW_015626361.1:583098-584313 GCF_001515625.1 Sinocyclocheilus rhinocerous
TTTTTTTTTTTTTGCTCTGGTAATAATTCTTCTTATCAAGTTTTTGGTCCTCTTTTTATGCTAACCTGGCTCAATGTTTTTCTGAGTGTTCGTCTTCCTGTTCACTGTAGCACGTTTAACCATGTAATAATCCTGTAAGAAAATTGTCAGCTTTTTTGCCTTCTAAAATAATAATCTTATATTACAGAGATAGAATTGTAAAAATAAAAAATATCTTTGTTTTTCTGATATCCAGGCTGCTGTTGGGATCTCATGGTGTTATGATGCACATGCAGCCTCTTTTGTTAGACATGAAATCAGAAGCGGGGTAAATGAAGCAGACTTCTGTCACCGCCTAGGGGTTGAGATCTGAAACTACGTACATTTCAAAAAGGACACTTGTGATTGCTCAAAGCCAGCACAAAAAAAAAACGCTCTTCTCTCTTTTTCTGTTGTAGAGACACTTCCCACAGGTCTAAATGTGAGCTTTAGAAATATTGTGATTGATGTTCAAAGGTGTTTTGTTCTTGACCTTAAGTCATTTTCTGTTGGAGTTTATTGATGTGCCCCTAGAGGGAGACAGAACTTCATTCATGTCCCTTTAAAAAGAGTTTTGGACATTCTGTCTGGCTTTAACATCACAAACACAAGAAAGAGGTGTTTCAGTTCAAAATGAGCTGCTTCTCCCTAGACAGCGATCAAGTTTATTCTCTTGATGTCAAAATGTGTCGTCATTTACCGTCTCTTTCTCTGTGTCTGTTCCTGTTTCTTCTTTCTGCTAGGCTCTGACTAAGAAAGGCCTGGGTGAGATCACCACAGAGATCCGAAAGCACACTGAATTTTACTTTGCTGAAGACAATCACCAACAATACCTGCACAAGGTGCCTAAAGGATACTGTGGGTTAAAGGGCCCAGTGTTGGGGAAAGTTACTTTTAAAAGTAATGCATTACAATATTGCGTTACTCCATAAAAAAGTAACTAATTACGTTACTTAGTTACTTTTTATGGAAAGTAATGTGTTACGTTACTTTTGCGTTACTTTTTAAATCTGGACAGGGCTTGCTTGTTTGTTTTTAAAATAAAAAAAGTTCTATTTTTCTGGCAAATATAAAAGCCTTTTCACACCAAAAGTGAAATGAATAAGCCTCAGGCTGAAGGGAAAGTCAATTTAAGTCCGTACAGTAGAATACAGAAGAAGAAATTTCAACACACTTCAGCAATAAAAAAAAAGACAC
>NW_015626361.1:584624-592810 GCF_001515625.1 Sinocyclocheilus rhinocerous
TTTCAACACACTTCAGCAATAAAAAAAGACACACAAATGTTTGTCTAGAGTAATTTGTGCTTATTATTATGGTTGAACTGGATCATCAAAGGTCAGAAGCAAAGACATTGGTTAATAGAATGGGATTAAATTTTGGAAGACCAAACAAAGTAGTTTCGCTTTCACAACGAAAAACACGGTGGCCTAGCGTGAGCGGAAGCCGTGGCTTAGCGTGAGCTGAGGCCGGGCTAGAGTGAGCAGAGGAGGCGGGGTCAAGAACAGCGCACCCGGCGGATTCGACCAAGGAGCGGCAACCACATGTGACGACCCCGGGCAGGACTCCGCTTCGTCCACGGTGAAAGCCGATCCGGCGATCCACAGCACTAAGTTGATGTATTCCCTCAGCGGCCAGCACAGATCAGCTCTAGGCATGACGAAGCGGATCTAGGTCTTTATAAGTTAGTAGTACTGTTCGGGTTTACAGTGTGGGGGCGTGTTAGAACGAGCCGTTTTAGGTAGGCGTGGTTAACTCTTAACTTTTATAGAGAATATCTCTTTGGATTTGAGACTTTAGTCTTTGCAACTTTACAGATCTTCTTTATGCACCAAGAGCTTGTAACACTCCAAAGAGAAAGGAAAACTTGAAATCGCATCATATGACCCCTTTAACATAGGGGAGTGGTGTATTTTACAAGTGGCTTATTTGGTCCATGCATAAAATGACAAATTATATGTACAAACTATGAAGTAATTGTATTTTTCTGACAAAATGTGAGTCTGTGGTACAAGTTGGACCCCTAAAGCCAGCAGCAACCTTCTGCCTGTGATATTTCCTGAAGCTAAATCTGTCACACTGTCTGCTCTAGAGCATCTGCTGTGTGGCTGTACCTTATGCTCTGGCCAATCTCTGATCTCTGTGGACATTATAGTTCTGCAGCATTCTAATACAGCAGCCAAAGACTTATTCTGCTTTATAGAAACATGAATGACAATGATTGCTTGTACACACGAGACTGTTTACTTAAATCTATTTGAAGTAAAATATAAAATGTAGTAAAAATACAATCGATTACACATTATTATTGTGTAATAATTATTCAGTGAAAATACAACCACTAGGTGGCAGCACATAAATATAAAAACATGTCTCTGAATAAATCTACTATAGATTAAAGTAGGTGAAAGTGTGTAATTTCTGTGCCACTAGCATCACCAAACAGAACTGCAGAAATGATTAGAAAAGGAAAGTTGGTAATTGTGTTACCAAGCCTTAAATCATGAAGGTTATTTAGGCCTTGGTTTGAATACTTTGGACGTTTGAATTGAGACTTGAAAGCTGGACGTTTGAATTGAGACTTGAAAGCTGGAAAATTGCTAGGGCATTGGCAAGTAATTGGTTTCTAGATGGCTGGAAAGTTTTTCTGGGTGGTTGTGGGGGCATTTAGTTCACATAGCCTGAAAGCTTTAGGAAGAGTTAGAGAAGAAAGTGGAGTGGCATGAAAATAACTTCTATCATCAATAAGTCAAATTTGAAACACTGGACTCCATTGACTTTCACTGTATAGGCACAAATACACATTTTTCAATATACATATTCTTTTGTGTTTTCCACAGAGGAAAGTAAGTCATACAGGTTTGGAATAACATGAGGGTGAGTAAATGCTGGCAGAATTGTCATTTTGATGTTAACTATACGTTTAAAACCTGTTTTAAGCAGGTTACTGTAAATATGTCTGTTTCACATATCAGCTGTGTAAAGCGTTGCACATGAGTCAGCTGCTCATTTTAGAAAATGAAAAAGCTTGACAACAAGCTGATCTGCTGACTGGCCTGAATAGAGCTGGATAAATATATGTTGATCTCTCTGACTTAAGCAGCACTACCTGCCCTAGTTTACCTCTATGCTGAGTTGAATATGAAGTACTAATAGGCTGGGCCTGGCTTTGAGTGAAGTTTGGGTGATATCTCGTACATGTTCTAGTGGTTCTGGAACGAAGGCCATGTGCTGTGAAACTGGATCAAAGGGTTGTAGAGTCATCAGAATGGAGGATTCTGGAAGCCTCATGTGGTGTGTTGTTGTCTGCTCCTCAGCTGATGATGTCATTGTGTTATCTGTCATCTCTGACTGTGTCTCTGGGATGAGATGCACACATGATTCACACAGCACCTGTACGAGGAGACAGATTTCTGGGAAATGATACATTCATCTTCACACTCCCACATGTGTGCTATATGCACCTACCTGTGTTTTCACCGCCAGACATACATGGGGGTTATATAAACACATTTCTTCTATGTATGGGTCCCACGTAAATGCAAACATTGGCAAAGGTCAGATTGCCAAGATTTTTTTTTTTTTAATTCAAATGCTTTCTTCTTGGTGTAGATTAAATGTGTATTTCAACTCGTCCCTCCTTTTCATTAAAAAAAAAGGAAAAAATGAAGTTATCATCCGTATCCAAATTGACAGACAAATCAAAGTAATTTTTTTGTGGTAATCAACATTGTGCCACAAATGTTGAGCTTAACTTTTGATCCTGGAATATTCCTTAAAGTGTCTAAACACTTTTTTGAGGCACTCTATATTGTCATAAGTTGAACTACTATGTCCAGTACAGCCACAAATATACCAACATACACACAGGTGTGGTGGCATGTTCATTGAATCAGAAACACACACACTCTGACACACTGACAAATCTAGAAAAAGCTTTTTTTGTTGACCGCAGTCTGATTTCCTCTGCTCTATTTTCTCTTTTCTTTTCTTTTTTCTCTTTGTGTCTATCTCTTCCTGACACCTGTGTGTAGGTGTGGACCTTGCTGCAGGTGCTCTGTCTCTCTCTCTCTTTTGCTTTCTCTATCTGTCTCTCTCTCTTTCTCAGCCTCTTCCTCTCCCTCCCCCCACCCGTCTTTATGAGGCTATTTTGGTATGATGGTGATATTTTTGCATTTATGCACATGTTTCTGTTTGGCTTGTATGTGCCACATTGCTATAAAAATCAGCTTGACTCTGGGTATGTCCCCTTGTGGTTACTGCTGCCTACCTATCTGATAGATCAGCGGCTGATTCTTAACACTGAAAAAGTGTGTTGCTGGAAAAACGGCCTCACTCATATCTCAGTAAAGTGAACTATATATGGGACAGTGGTTAAGCTCTCTTTAGCTCTTTATTTGGCTGATAGTGTACAGAAAGTGTCCAAAATAAACAAATTCAAGGAAAAACTGGCATTCAATTATAATATGTTGTGTTATCTGTTATAAGCTGTGTTGTGATATGTGTTAGGTTATATATTGTGATGTTATATTGCTATGTTTTTGTGATGTTACGTGTTATGTTATTTGCTGTTTTGTCATTGTGTTATGCTAGATTATATATAGATATATTGTGATGTGTTATTATTTGTTGTGTTGTGTTTTATGTTATGTTGTGTTAGGTTATATTTTGTGATGTGTTATGTTCAATGTTTTTGATGTTATATTATATGTGATGTTATTTGCTTTAGGTTATGATGTGTTATGTTTAGTTATGCTGTGAGGTGTCATGTTATATCATGTTATAAACGAAATCGCGTTTGGTCTCGTACTGTATCGCGTACCTTGTCAGTGTCGTGCGCTTTGTTGGCCATTTGTTGTGATAAATGTTATATGTTGTATGTTTTTAATGTTCTATGTGTTGTATTATGTTTTATTATGCTAGGTTACATGTGAAGTGTTGTTAATTGCTGTTCTGTTTTAAGTTGTGTTATATGCTGCATTGTTGTTATGCTATGTTGTGTTATTGTGTTATGTTAGGTTATATATTGTGATGTGTTATATGTTGTGTTCTGTTATATGCTGTGTTGTGTTTTTGTGTTATGTTATTTGTTCTGCTCTGTGGTGTGTTGTGCTATTTTATGTTATATATTATGTTATATGTTCTTTTTTTGTGATATGTTACGTTCTATGTGATGTTATTTGCTTTGTTGTGTTATAATGTGTTACGTTTAGTTATATGCTGTTTTGTGTTGTAATTTGCTGTCTTATGTTACATATTGTGATGTGTTGTTATTTGTTATATGTTTTTGTGATGTTATGTTATGTTGTTTTGTTTGTTTATGTTGCGATGTGTTACGTTACGTTATGTTATGTTGTGAACTGGCCATTCTGTGAGGCACATCAATGTCAGAAAGCAGCCCAATTCATTTGAATTCATAATGGGTATGTATATATTTATAAATGCCAATGCTAAATCTATAACAGACCAATAATATATCCCAAAAAAAAATTATGGCCGATAAATATTTACAGGTCATTGGCAGGTGAGGCCAAAAGTTAATTTTGGATCTTGCTTACAAAAGATCAGCTCCTCTTTCTCTTTGTGTCTGTATTATTCCTTCTATCTATCTCTCTTTCTGTCTCTGATCATATTGGTGACTTTGTGCAACAGTATGAAGGCAGTGAGTGTGACAGAGCCAAACTGCCCAGGTGCAAGTGTCTGACTCCTCCCTCTCACTTACACACACACACTTCGGCACAGGATGAAGACACTCGGCAGTTATTTCTGTGTTTCCTGTCTTGGGTCTCTCTCACACACACAGGTGCAGTGGAGAGTCACTGAGTGAGGAGGCCACCAGCCAGTCACATGCACGTGTGTTGCGACCGGACACGATGACACACTCCGATATTCCCCTCCCACCCCCAGAGTGTGTGTGTGTATGTGTACGTGTGTGAGAGAGAGAGAAGGGTGGGTGCTGCTGTTACTACAGGGGCAGAGGTCAAAAATCCCTATAAGGGAAGATGTGTAGAACAGAAGAAAATATAAAGGCGGAGAAATTGTGAGAGAGAGAGAGACACCGGTGCTCCACACCGCCCACATCTCGCAGATGTGCTGCCCGGAGAACAGTGAAGCTCACTGGGCAACACAGAGACAGCAGTGTGCCCTCAATACACACACACACACATACGCTCTCGCGACCAGGCGTGATTGCTCCATTAGGAGGTTCCTCAGCTGTGGCCGTTTCTCACACACTCACATACAGCTGCGAACACACAATTATAGTCTACTTTGACCCTCACACAAAGACGCTCGCTCGCTTACGCACAGACGCACCTTTGAGAGTATAGTTCACATCCCCATCAGACCTCTGGGTGTTTCGACAGAGGCCACAGGCACATACAAAGCTTTTTGTAGCTTATTTGGGTCACCATCTGACATCAAACACGCTGTCCACTGCTATCACCCATCAACTGATGCAGGAAAAGGAAATGTGAGTGTGATAGATATCAGTGTGTTCTGCTTCAAGGTGCTTCACATTGACAAACTTGATCGTAGATCTTAGATAAAAAACTCAGTTCTAGACTTTTCAGCTGACTTGTGAAAAGAGCAGCAGGCCAAAAACCTCCATCTTCTTTTTTGATTCAGTTGAATTAGCGCTGAATCTAAACTTTTTGCACTAGAGAATTTTTTTACTGTTTACACCAGTGATTCTCAGCCGGGGGGCTTCAAGATGATTTAAATAATAAAAAATAAGGACAAAACAAGCGTTTTCTTCTTCTAAGAAAACCCTGGAAAAGTCATGTAAATTAATAAAATCTTGTATGGATCTTGTCATGTAAATAAACTCCATGGGTATTGTTATACATTTTTCTAGGTATGTTCTAAAGTCCTAATATTTGAGTAAGAAAATTTTTCAAAATCCTTACCTTTAAACAGCAAATCATGAACCACTAGAAAAGTAATAGAGCATACAGTGGGCATGGAATATAATCATTTTTTAGCTTTGCAGCCTGAAATGAAGACGGACACAGTTTTTGTTTTATCCAGCAGTATTTACTCAGTGCAACGTGTAACATCCAAGTGAAAGATATAACACCAACATGTCAGAATAAAATAAAATACCAGAATCATTGAGTTGGAAAAAGGATCACCCCCTTGTGTCATTATTTTGTTGAACCACCTTTTGCTTTAATTACAGCCTTGAAAAAGGAATTCAACATGTTTGTTTAGTGATAGTGTAAATCCTTTGGCATAAACCCCATCCACTGGTCTGGTGATTGATTCTTGTACTTGTTCAAACTGTCAGATCCTCCCCGATGAAGATGTTCAAATCAGAAGTTAATCAACTCAAAAAAGTATTCAGTTTCACTTGAGTATCAACAATGACTTAAATGTTATTTCTAATACGAAAAATGCTGTATACTGTCACTTTAAGAGAGATTCTTGTAATCTTTTCACAAGTTGCTCTTTTTCCGTTCATAAGTGAGAATTGGAATTCAATTGGCCACACCTGTCAGGTAGTTGAACTTAAGAGAAAGAGGAAGTTGATTTGGTGAAAGGCCTATAAACCTTCAAACTTCAAGGCTTTTTACATCTTTAAAAACGTATACAAGCAAATATCCAAAGTTTGTCTTGTCAGACTTTTCTTGTTTAAAAAAATGCGATTATTTCATATAAATTCTACTTTCTTACATGAAATAAAAGGCCTTCTTAATTCGGTTCTGAAGAGCAAACAACCCTGGAAGAACTAAAAGAATGTTTAATGAACCTGAAATAACCTTTTGAACACATTTTAACTTTTGATGTCAGATCTTAGTATATTGGAAATCTGAAATGGGTTTCTGAGTTGTTGATCTCTTCTAAATCTCCAGAAGAAATAAATGTGAGATTACTGATGTCTTCTTCTAAGGAGAAAAATGTGAAAGGCAGTAATCTCTATTTGCTCTCCCTAATCTCATAGCTACCTAGGAAAAACACTTGCGATATAAAAAAGATCTCATGTGTGATTTGTCTTTCCTGTGGGTTGGGCTTAAAAGAGACTTTCAGGTACATGACTCTAGTGTTGTTGTGTGTTGTGTTGGAGCTGAGAAGAAGATTGTTTTTCAACAGATCTCAAACCTGGGCATCCTGTTGTTGTGTGATCCGCTCCAGCCCAGCAAAAAGTATCGAGATGTTAATATCAGCACAAAGAAGACACGTTGTTTTTACTGCGGTTAAACAGGGCTCTTACTGCACACACACTCAATGCAGCAGGCCGCAGAGTGCAGTATGCAATACTGCGTGGGCGAACCTCTCTGTAGCTTTTAACTGCGTGGGACAGACAAATGTGTTTGTATGCGTACGTGTACATATAAGGGTGTGTGTGTGTTGAGGATGGGTGCAGAAAGTGTATTTCTCCAAAACAGCATCTTACTTTGCCCCGCAGTGACTCATTTGATTCTCCTCTGCACCTTGCCGCCTTGCACACACACACACACTTAGCTAATGAGGGCATACAATAGACTTGTATTGTTTTACATAAAAGTTCATTGTAATTACTGTAGTCTAACCCATCCCTAAAAACTAATCTTTTTCCATGAATCATTTTTTTCAAATGCGAGTCCCCAAAAGGTTCTGTCATATTTAGTTAAACCCATATAAACAATGCAAAGTTCTCACATACTGACTCCTAACCTAGTATTCACACACACATACAAATATATTTTGATACGGACAATCACACCCTTGAGTCATTGGTAACACTTTACAGTAATTTTCAGTTTGTCAACATTATTCTAGGTATAATGAACTAACAAGGAACAACATTTTTACAGTACTTATTCCAGACTAAAGTCTAGTTTATAAATGGACTATTGTTCATTCATAATGCATTAACTAATGTTAATTCAAACTTCAAATGTATGTAAAACTGTAAAACATACAGTTACACATGGGGGAAAAAAATCACAAGCATCCACCTTGCTGATTTCATCTCTTGTAATACTTGATTAGTCACCGATGAACTAGCTGAGATGGAATATGTGGCATTTAATAGCATTTTTCTGCTACGAAATTGCTAGGAATTTATTTATTTCCATCATATTTAACATGGTAAAATATGTTAAACAGAGCTGCCAGTACTACACTCTTATGGGTCAGAAAGCATTATCAAATCAGCTAAACATTTAATGAACAAATAAACAAGTTGCAGGGGATGTGTAGAATTTAGTGAATTGAGTGTTTGGAAATGTGTGAATGAGGGACCTTCCTAACAGTGTCATCAGATGCTTGTTTCTCAGGGAAAACCCAGCCATGACCTTCATTCACCCTTACATACATGTTGCAGCTTCAATGACAAAAGGGGTCATCTAAAGTTTGAATGAAAGATATTAATAGCCCTGAATTAAGTATAATGTTAATTATATTTCAAGTAAAATGTGATTTGTAATTATAAATAACGATTCTCTCTCTC
>NW_015626361.1:592848-599530 GCF_001515625.1 Sinocyclocheilus rhinocerous
TTCTAGGAGCTCTCCTGTGGAAGTTCAGCTGTGTTTATTTCTCCGGCAGAGATCTCATGTTACTAACCTGGTTACATTTCACAGCATATTCACCTTTCTGTTTGACTGATAAGACATTGGGAGGAAACCACATTCGACATCTCTCCCATGCAGCTGCTCCCAGACACCCACTCTTCCTGCAGGAGTGTGTGTGTGTGTGTGTACCTGTTTTTCTATTCTGGTGGGGACTTAAACCTGAATACACACAGACTCATGGGGACTCGTGTCACGGTGGGGACCTAAATTGAGGTCCCCACGGCGGTCTGTACAGTAGAAAAACCATTACGTCTATGGAGAGTCCCCACAAGGATAGCTGACCAGACTGTGTGTGTGTGTGTGTGTGTGTGTGTGCTTTTAACAAGGAGTATTTAAGTCTAAATCTAAAAAACGCTCTATTTTTGAGTCTAGCGTGTTTATAAATATTTGTTTCACTGAAAAGAGTGTTCATGTCCTCAGAATAATTTCTTACCGTATTATAGAAGTGTAAAGGTGCACTCAGTGATATTTTTAACAAGATGTGCATAAACATGAGATGAACACAAACTGTAGCTTAATAAAAGCTTTTTTATTTTACATTGAGTGGTTCGTCTTATCTAGGCCACCATGTTGAGATCGCATGACCAATGACTCATTATATTTTTGGTGACTTGCAGATTTTGTATACTGAATCATAGCTGACTTTAGCTTATACAAATGGCACTGTTAATGGAAATCTTTTGCGTTTGAATGAATATACATCCACACCACTAGGTGTCACTATATATGTATACAGACATGTCAGAAACAGTAAGAATAGTATGCTATTCCAAATTCATCCTTTTGTGCTGAAACACAAAAGTTCACCTTTAAAAAAAAAAAAAAACATTATCTCATATTTTAAATGTGATTAATAATCAAGTCAATTGAAAGCAGAAACAAAGTCATTCACAAGATCAGATTATTATGAACAAAGCCTCATGACACATTAATTTGCGATAATCAATCCCCAAATTTGACTAAAATTGAAAAAAGCGACATTGAAACCACAGTCATAAATAGCAGTACCCAGTAAGCCGCACGACGCTCCTGGACTGGCTCCGCAGGTCTGCAGGTGCACAGCGAGATGGAAAGCCATACAGATCACAGGCAGAGGATCTATTTTTTATCCCTGACCTTGAAAAACATCCGGAGACAAAATACTGGTCTGACATCTTGTGGATGGAAAACTTTGAGGTGAGTTTGTGACCGCACTCAGTGTGAGGTTTTTGAGAAGGCATCATGATGTTTACACACACTCACAGGGTGTCTCTGTTGTGGTGGGCCGCACTAAACTAAAGTTTCCATTCCGACGAAGCATCATTTCCTGGACAACGACTCTTCCGACCATGTGATCCATCACGTCCGATTTACTAATTTTGTGCTGTAACCTGTAACGTTTTCTTGAAAAGTCTTGAGGAGATATGATACAAGCACACATCAGCAAAGTTTTTTGCTTGCGGATCAGTTTTGAACATCGAAACTTTTCTGTATGCGTGTGTGTTTGTGTAGCCTACATGTGCTGGTGTGTGTTTGTACATGCTCATGTCTGCTTTCTTAACTCCTATGTGATAACTGAGTAAGTATGAGCGGTACAGCGTCAATAGTGTGGTATGCCACAGACAGAAATAGCTGATGTACTTTTTTGGTATACTCTGGCCTGGGTCTCACCTGTAGGAGAGAGAACAGGAGGTGGAGGGGCTTTTAAAGATGAAGGAAGGTGATGCTTTACATGAAAAGTACCTTTATCACATATCAATTATGGTTAACTGAAACTAAAGCCATAAAAAATTATTTCCGTTACTTGAAATAAAATAAACATTAACAAAAATATAGTAAATGTAGAAAAAATAGTTTAACTTGATGTACTAAAATAACTACAACTAAAAATGAAAAAAAAAATATATATATATATATATATATAGAGAGAGAGAGAGAGAGAGAAATTTAACAAAACAAAAATTAATAAAAATGACAAATACAGACAACAAAATTAATACAAATTTAACTAAAAATATCAATTATAAAATAATTTCATAATAAACTAATAAAAATTAAATTAAAAATACTAAATATTAAGAAAAACTCATAGTATCTTGATATTAAAATAACACTGTTGCACATACTTTATCATAATAAACCCTATCATATCTAGTTTTTAAAGTAAATAGTCCTATTGTGAAGAAAGTTGCATACACTGAAAACTTTAAATTCAGAATTTGCTAGTAAATTTCACAAATAAATACAATGAAATGTCAAGTAAAACATTGAACTGAATGTAACATTTTGAAGTAGAAAGACTGAAATAGTATTACCTCCTAAAACCTACTCCAGTCATTTATTTACAACTTCAAAATCATTTTTTCTGTGTATAAAGCCATATTATTTGAGAGTCTATTGAACATAAGTAAAAGCAATTTTTTGGCACTACGTTAAAAGATTTAGTCCCTGACATGTAACCAGATGTGTTTTCAATGGGAAAAAAATATAGATTTTGTTTTAATATAGATTTTGTATAGATTTTATGCTAAAATCTGACATGCATGAGAGACAAAGGGCAACACACATGGGAAAGTTCACCGGTTAGATTGCTAAGAACTCATTCACATAATATTACCTCTCTAAACATAGAAACATTGTAAATTTGAACAAGATCATATATGTCAAGTAAAATACAAGCTCGGTGATGTAATCTGTCAGAATAGTATGAGCTTTAAGACCCCAAGAGAGATTGGTGAAAAGTAAAGTTCACTGAACATTGGGCCACAACCAACATAAACAATCAGTGTGCGTTGTTCAGTGTCAGATCCTTCCGTCTTCTACCCCAATTTTGAATATTTTATTGCATCATTACTTCAAAGTCGATATTACATCAGTACCACTGTGTTTGAGCCTTTCATATCTGTCATCTGGAGACTTTATGCTGAAGGTCTCCAGACGCTGGTCCCCACAAGGGAACGTGAGCGGGTGCTGCACCATCTCCTGCCGGCATAGTGGCATCATTCTAAAACTGGTATTAGGCATTTCCTGCAGGGTTCCTTTGGCGGGTGGAAGTGTGTGAATGTGTGTGTGTGTGTTTGTTAGAGTAGATAGCACCTGGCTTGCGCAGCTGTGGGTCTCCTAGTATGGGGGAGCAGGAGGAGGGGGATGAGGTCCTGCACTGTCACAAACTGTGTGTGTGTTTCATACGTGCATCTGCGCATTTCTATATCAGTTGCCAAGGCTGAATTCATCTAAATCAGTGATCCTCAAATCTGCCTCGCGTGATCCACTTTCCTGCAGAGTTTAGCTCCAAACCTATCATCAAACAAACCTACCTGTGATTTTCTAATGATCCTGAAGACATTGATTAGCAAACTCAGGTGTGTTTGATTAGGGTAGAGCTAAACTCTGCAGGAAAGTGGATCTCGCGAGCCAGATTTGAGGATCACTGATCTAAATAAACCTGAAGAATCTAGTTTGACATCTTGTACATGCAAAAATGTTTTTGTTTTTTTTTACATCCAGCAAATGTGCTCTGTTTCTCTTGACCAAACACAATAAAACAGCAAACTTGTTTAATTAAGTTTTGCTGGTTTAGCTGGTTATCCCCTGCTGGTAGATGCTGTAACTACACACTCTTCTTTCTCTATTGATGACCATTTACAAACAGCCTGTGTTCTGACTAAAAATATTTTATATGATATTACTTATAATTAGTATTTAATTTATAATTTATATTTATAAATGTATATATTATTTCAGTACTATGGCTACAGTCAACGGTTCAGTTACCCACTTTCTTCAAAATATCTTCTTTTGTGTCCAACAGAAGAAAGAAATTCATACAGGTGTAGAACAAGTGGAGGGTGAGTAAATTAATTTTCATTCCTTTAAAAGTATTAAATGGTCTCATAGTTTTGAGATTCTAACCCGTTTTCTCCAGGCGTTCTAGAGCTCCTCGGATTGAAAGGCAGACAAAATTAGACTATGAAGGTATTATTTTGTGTTCCATCCCTGTTGGTTCCTCTTTAGGACAGAAAAGCCGTTATTTCATCACCAGAGAGTTTGTTGAGCTGTGCACATCTCTAAGGCATTTCCCAAGCGTATAGATGGGGATTTAAACCGTTTTTTTTGTTTGTAGATCTCTGGTTTGTAGAGAAGTTATAAACAGTACGGACAGGGAAAATGATTTGTTGTTGACTGTTTTGAGTTGAATGTTGGCATGAAGTCACATGAGAACATGTATTTGTTCCCTCACTGTATGAGTCTGTAGGAGTGCAACAACCTTGACTAAGACACTGAGCATCTGTTCAGTGTCCTTGACTCAGAATGTCTCCCATTAAGAGCCTTGAATTCTGACTTTTTCTTCATTATTATTACTTATGAACTGAATTAAAGGGATAGTTCACCCAAAAATGAAAATTTGATGTTTATCTGCTTACCCCCAGGGCATCCAAGATGTAGGTGACTTTGTTTCTTCAGTAGAACACATATGATGATTTTTAACTTTAACCGTTGCAGTCTATCAGTCGTATAATGCATGGCAATGGTAACAAAATCTATGAGAGTAAAAAAAAATTCTACTGAAGAAACAAAGTCACCTACATCTTGGATGCCCTGGGGGTAAGCAGATAAACATCAAATTTTCATTTTTGGGTGAACTATCCCTTTAAATCATGATTTTAATCATCAAGTGTAACACATATGGCACATATTTCACTTTAATTCTGATTGAAGCCTGTAAATTCCTAAAAAGAATGTTCAAAAATGTTCTGCTGTCATGTTTGTTAATACATCTGTTTATATGATTGTGGTAACGTTTAATTTGTGTGTTTGATATCACTGCATGTGAGGGACTGCAGATGAAATCCACTAGTATCCTGTAGGGGGCACTTTGGATCTTGGAAAAGTTTTTTGGAACGCCACAGAGAGCAGAGAACATGACTGATTGTGTAAATCATTCAGTATTAAGATATTCTTGCAGATTTGCTGGTTGTTTGCTTCAAAAACCAAAGACTGAGTTTATTTGAATGATTTGTGGTAGGTGAGAACCCCATTTTACTAATGTATCTTGCAAAAGGGCAATCAGTTAGATGAGAAACCCCAAGTGATGAATTATTTGTCGTAAATAATTTGGCAAACACAAAGATCTCACGGAGTGTTTCCAAGTGGAAGTGACTTTTCTGAGTTATAGCATATCAAATAGCTCTTATAGACTGCAGTGTCAGGATGATGTTGTCCTGTCGCCTCTCTTCTGTTCAGTTTATGTTTCACAGCTCAGAGGAGCAACTACAAAAAGTCATCAGGGGCAGGTCACACGGCAGGTTAAAGGTGAGAAGTTGGGTTTGACCGGTAGGGTACAGAGGTCACACATATATCACGACTGTGGCCTCAGGATATTCTGAAACCTGTGCCGAACCTAGCATGTAAAATGAGCTTACACAAAAACAGAACAACCAGTTAAAGATTAAGACCACTGTGTAAACCATGGGGGAAAAGCAATGCTTCCAGTCAAGACACATTTGCATTAGCTTTCACAATTTCTCTAAAGTGGTAAACAGTGATTTAGCCAATCAGCTTTTGTATCACTTTATCACTCTCTGCAATCGTATTAGTCAATTATTAAATTAATTTTAGAATTTTATACATATAAATGCAGATTATTATTATTTTTTTTTTTTTTTAAGTCATGTTTTCCGTTATTGCCAAGGAAAAAACAGTTTATCTGACACGTTTTACAAAATAGGGTCATGTTGTAATAATGGGAAGCTGCCATTATTATAAGCTTACATACATTTATTATAAGCTTTTTAACAAAATGCACACAGTAAAAAAAGTATATAACGCCATTTATATAACAGCAAACAATTGCTGTTTCTCATTTCAAAGACTGGGCCCTTCGGAGGTTGCATTTGTCAGCCGCTTACGTCATTGAGGCTACCTCATTTCAGAAAAGTAACAATTACATTCCCAAAGTATGAAAGAAATTACATTAACTCACACCTCACATAGGAATAACAGTCAATTTTACAGTCAGCAGTCAATGGTTATTGTTCTGGTTTCCTCGATGACATTAGGCTAGTGTTGTTTTATTATGCTCAGTTGATCACTTATGACCCAGCTAACACAAATATAAGAACATGTTGCTAACATTTCCACTAAGATATGAAAACATTATTTCTCATTATTTCATAATGTTTTGTTTGAGAAAACATTAAGGGAATGTTCCATTTTATCATTTCGCAAGCATTATGGGAACATCTCGTAACGTTCTGAAACAAGTAGTAAGTAGCAACATTTTAAAAAATGTCATACGAACATCCAACTAAATGTTCAAAAATGAATAAATAAATAACGGTTCATGAACAAAGTAGAAATACACTGTAAAAAAAATTCAGTAAAATTTACGGTAAAAAACCGGCAGCTGTGGTTGCCGGAATTTTACCGTAAAAAATACGGTAGCAATGTTTTAGGTTTTAACTTAAATTTACAGTTAAATACCGTAAATTTCATTAACTGATATAATGTTAATATACCAACCTATTGAAGTACTGAAATCTGTTTTGTACCTTTGTAATACACGGATAACCACCAAATGCAGGAGGTGATGAGAAAGTCACATGATGAACCAAAGCCCATCACAAGC
>NW_015626361.1:602440-620257 GCF_001515625.1 Sinocyclocheilus rhinocerous
GTAACACACATGAAACTGAAATAATGCAATAAACATTCATTTAACAACATTAGGTGTATCACACAGCCCTAATATACAAAACTGATTAGAAAAAACTAAGAAGAAACATAGTTAATTCAACAAAAAAACATCAAATGTGACCCTGGAGCACAAAAGCAGTCTTAAGTCGCTGGGGTATATTTGTAGCAATAGCCAACAATACATTGTATGGGTCAAAATTATTGATTTTTCTTTTATGCCAAAAATCTTTTGGATATTAAGTAAAGATCATGTTCCATGAAGATATTTTGTAAATTTCCTACCATAAATATATCAAAACTTAATTTTTGATTAGTAATATGCATTGCTAAGAACTTCATTTGGACAACTTTAAAGGTGATTTTCTCAATATTGTGATTTTTTTGCACCCTCAGATTCCACATTTTCAAATAGTTGTATCTCGGTCAAATATTGTCCAATCCTAACAAACCACACATCAATGCAAAGCTTATGCTTTGTATTATTCCAATACATAGCTTTCAGATGATGTATAAATCTCAATTTTGAAAAAATTGTACCCTTATGACTGGTTTTATGGTCCAGGGTCACATATAGAGATGAGCTCTTATACATCAGATCACGTGGAAATTTGGCTCTCTAAAATGTATCAAATACTTTTTATAAATATAAGTGTTATGATGTGGTACTGTTCATGATTTTTGCATTGTGGAAACTAAATGGCCATATGTTTTGCACAGTAGATTATCTACACATGCAGAAACAAACAAACACCATTCCTTTTTCAGTTCACCAAAATATGTGTCCAAGCGTAGAAGATGGATGAGTCGTTTAAGGTAGTCCCTGCAGGTGGCAAATGGTTAATAAAAATATGTCTCGCTTTGCATGTAAATTGGGAAAAAAAATATAAAAACAAGTTGCTATTAAGATACATAGCATGTCTGCAGTATTTCACTGTCTTTGGCACGTCCTCCTGAAGGCTTACTTCATGAAATAGGCATTCATTCATGGTTCATAAACTTAACAGACAGTTAATTTGGCCCTTTCTATTGCATGGGCAAAATTGTTAGCACATGTCTTGTCTGTCTGAATCAATATTCCCTAGTTGTTTCTGAATCAGTTGTTTCTGAGTCAGATTTGGCATGCAAACATATGGCAGAGTGGACAAAAGTGTTTTCCATTAACATTTTTTAAAGCCTTTCCAAATCCAGTTTTCCAGTTCCAATCATCTTTCAAATATCAGTACTAATTACTGGTATGCCATTGGTGGTTTTGCTCTTTTCAGCACTGAGACTTTAGTTTCTCTACTTCTATTGGCCCAACTTATTAGAGGCTTACTTGTGGTCCTTTTCCCTTCCACTCCCAATGAGGATTTCTTCCTTTGTTTCCTGAGAGACCTCATAAGAATCTGGAGGGACAGCTCAGGCGGAGAGTTCATGTGCAGCATGCAGAATGTGTTTTATGCATTCACTGTAAAAAAAAATTCCGTACAATTTACGGTAAAAAACCGGCAGCTGTGGTTAATTTACAGTTAAATACCGTAATTTCATTAACTGATATAATGTTAATATACCAACCTTTTGAAGTACTGAAATCTGTTTTGTACCTTTGTAATACACTGATAACCACCAAATGCAGGTGGTGATGAGAAAGTCTCATGATAAACCAAAGCCTATCACAAGCAGCTTTTAAATAATAACATGTATAGAAGGTGCACAGTGTCATTCACACAAACACCAAACACCATCATGGTAACACACGTGAAACTGAAATAATGCAATAAACATTCATTTAACAACATTAGGTGTAACACACAACCCTAATCTACAAAACTGATAAGAAAAAACTAAGAAGAAACAGTTATTTCAACAAAAAAACATCAAATTTGAAATGTAACGCAGGGGAATTCTGGGAATGTCAATTTACGGTTATTCACTGTAAATTATACGGTCTTTTTCAATTCCAAAAACGGTATACTACCGTAAAATTTATGTCTAATACATGTAATGTCCAATACAGTTTTTCACCGTATATAGGAAGGGAATTTACCATTAACCATTTAACAAGTTTTTACTGTAGCATTTTTACAGTCTTTTACCGTTAAAATCACGGGCATTTTTTACAGTGTAGCATTTTGTGCTAACATTTTGAGGAGATTATTAAAGACCAGTTAACTTTGAACAAATGTTCTATTGTCGTTACTGAAAAAAGGTTTATAACTTTGAGTGGATGTTCTGAGCTGTTCTGAGCTGTTTGAAATCAACATACAAAACTATACTGCTAGAGAAAACACGCATATGTGTTACTGGGTTTTGGACTTAATCCTTATAACTGTTAGCCCTGGACTGTCCTATGTGTAAAACAATCTTCCAATTATGTTGTCTAAAATATCATGGCAGTGCAGGGAGAACTGTGGGTTTGAAACTGTGTGAAACAGTCAGGCGTTTTTATTGCTAGGCAGTGACTTTTGTAAATTACTGAAAATCTGATTTGTGAGCTTTACTTTCTGTCAACTCTTTTAGTAGATTTACCAATTTTGAACGGAAACACTGATTAATTAGTCACCTAAAAAAAGTAGTGTAGCGTGTCAGACAAACAAGATAAGTTCTCATCTGACCTAACGAATGGCCTGATGGGAGGACAGAAGGAGGGAGAGTTCCAGCACACAAGGACTATTTAAGATAAACTGACATTTTAGGAGTTCAAATTCTGGCTTAGTTCAGTGCAGGACAACCTGTCTGTGTGTCTGATATAACTTTTAAACTTAAAGGCTTTCTGCTTTCTGAAACATTTTTAAACTTTCAGCCAAGACTTTGAAGACTTCAAGCCAACACTGAGAATTTGTCTTGACGAACTTTCTTATTAGGAACAAGTTAAAAATGTTTCTTCAGAGAGAGGGAAATTTTGAAATTGAGATTGATTGAATTCCTTCCTGAGATTTCGGACAGACACAAGTCTGTTTGAGTTCTCATGGCTGGGTCCGGTATCCCATCCCCTCCCACTCCTTCCTTATCAGTAATAAACGCAGAAATCCAACACCTCACAGCTCACCAACCGCCGTTTGTAACTTACGTCCGATCATCCATGCCCAATGGCCAATTTCACAGTGGGCGATCACAATGGCCAAATGTCTCCAATCATCCTCTGCTCTCTTTGATGGGGGCAGATGAAGTGAGAGATGGAGGAAGGAAGAATTGTGGAATTACGGTGATTGTTGTGGCGTTTATATTGAGAGAAAGTTAGTATGTGCGTGACTCAATGATTTTTTACCTTTTGTTAAGTCACTGTCAAAGAAACAAACTAAACATATCAAGCACATATGTCAGTGTATATATATAGCATGTGCATTTAGCCTCTCATTTTGACTTCATTTGGCTTAAAGTTTTATATAAAAAGCACACACATGCTCACGCATGTTTTGAGAACCAGATAACAGTGAAAAAAGAAACTATGGGGCATGAGACACCCCTATGGCCACAGTCTGTCTACTGTTACATCTGGATGTCCCATCAGGAACAGACAGAGAGAAACGTTCTGTCAAACAAGCACTACAAGTCTCGTTTTTCTCTCCCACTCACAAATCTTGTGAAGTACTACAACAAATTCTGTTTGATTATTAACAAGCACACACGGGCAGCAGTGGTAGTTCTGAGTCTGGCAGCTCACTTGGCAGATAAAACACATGAAAAAGACTTCACTTTCAATTAGTAGTCCTTAAAGTGTTAAACACATTAGTCTAACGGTACAGCACTCATTTAGCATGCAAAAGTGACCAGGGTTTAAATCCAGACCTAATATAGTATATATTATACAGTTTATGCTGTATATGGAAAAGGGCAGCTTTATGTGGATGCTGCTTTGGAATTGATTAGACTGACCAAATTTAGACATTAAAGGGGTCATATGATGCTGCTAAAAATAACATTATTTTGTGTATTTGGTGTAATGAAATGTGTTTATGCGGTTTAAGGTTAAAAAAACACATTATTTTCCACATACTGTACATTATTGTTTCTCCTCTATGCCCCGCCTTTCTGAAATATAAAGAATATCTCTTTGGATTTGAGACTCTAGTCTTTGCAACTTTACAGATCTTTATGCACCAAGAGCTTGTAACACTTCAAAGAGAAAGGAAAAATTGAAATCGCATCATATGACCCCTTTAAAGAATAATAAAGTCAGCATGAAATAAAAACTCACCCTAAATCAGTTTTCCTAATGCATATTGTAGATCTTATTGTGAACAATTCATATGTGGATAAGTTTAATTTACAAAATATATGTTGAACTTGTGACATCACAATATTTAATCAAAATGTCATAATTGGATCTTCCAGGTGAAAATGAGAGACTTCTTTCATGTGCTGTATAAGACCAATCATTTATTCCACTTTTCCACACATTTTTGCATCCACTTTTGAGTGCAACATCCTCAAAATTAAATCAACAACTGATGCATAAAAACCAAATCCTTGTTCTATATTTTTTTCTTTTTTGATAATCTGTTACACTCAGATGTACATCATAACTCACAACTTTAAACTGATGGTTCATGTGACCCCGTCAATTATTGTTAACCAGTGTTGGGGAAAGTTACATTTAAAAGTAATGCATTACAATATTGCGTTACTCCCTTAAAAAAGTAACTAATTACGTTACTTAGTTACTTTTTGTGGAAATTACCTATAGGCTAATATACTGTATATAATATGTCCTGAGTATTGTACATAGTATAGAAAAAAAGTGAAGTGAAAAACAGAAAATATATTGACAAACATATTGACAAGTACTTGCCCCTTCACACTGAATGGGCATGATGCTTCTGTCTCAACTTTATGTTCTTGTATATAGTTAACACTTTATGAGTTATTTTTGCTCAATTTGTTCAGCTTGGAGTGTGTATGATCACTCAAAACCTGAAGAAAAAAGCAGGTAAAAGTCAAAGAACTTTATACTAAGCCTGTATAGGAACATATATGCCTGCATGTGTGCAAGTGTGCATATGTGGTGTGACTTTTGGGTAATGCAGTCGCCTGTAAAGCAAAGATGGAGAATCTTAGAGAGTCGCAACCTGCAGCTGAGGTTAAAAGAAGTGAGTGTGTGTGTGTGTGTGTGTGTGTGTGTGTGTTTGCAGATGAGTGTGTTATTAATGCCCTGTGTGCTGCAGTGAGAGAAGATACTGGTTAGCTGCTGTGGTTGTGCTCTTGCAGTGGCAGGAAACAACCCAACCTGATCTTTGCAGACTCTAATGGAAAATTCACTCAAACAGAAAAAAATGTGTGTGTACGTTTGTCTGCATCTGTGACAGAGAGTGTGAACATATGCTGCTGTCACCTAAATATAAAGGTGTAATTTATTTGTTTAATCATAGAGGATGCTAGCTAGTGCCACTCAAACCCATAAATAACGTTACACAGCTTGCAGTTTCGCTTTTTTTTAAAAGGGTCTTGTATTGTTTATATCTGCTTTTAGGGTTCATAGAACTTTGCATTTCATAATCATAGTAATTAACAGGCTGAAAGAGATCAAATATTCATGATAATGCATTTGCGCAAACCTGTCCTGTGTGTTTGTCTTTTGTACCTATTTTTGTCTGATTTAAGTGATAATATTTGAAGTTTTTGGGTGTTGTCTTGCCAGGGAAGTGCAGAAAGATATGCACGTGTGTGTGTGTGTGTGTGTGTGTGTGTGAAGTGTGTCTTTAATATGACATCTCCAACAGCTGTGTATAATCTCCCAACACACTCGCTCATACTCTTTTCCCATTCCATCTTCTGCACAATGGAACAAAAGAGCAGGAACTGCCACTCTCTCCCCACCGTCCAATCAAAGCCATCATTATTTCTCGGCGGAACACTCCCTCAGGAAGTGCCATCTCCAAAACACGCCAGCTGTGCTGCTGTATTATGGGCCATTATGAGAGACAGAGACACAATAACATCACAACATACAAAATACCGTATCTGGGCCATTGTGCGTACATGCCGCATTAAGGTCCCCTGCTGCAAAAGAGCGCTGCTCTATGGTTCCATCGAGAGCAACGTGCCTGACTCTGAGACAACATCTTGCACCGCTGATGACTTCAACTCAAATTACGGCACAAAGCCTGGGCCAGGTGACGGATAACATCTTCCAGATGTTAGTTGGATGTCATTTAGAGGTTACGGTAATACAGAAGCTGCAGCGAGGCATAAAAATCACAAATCATATGGTGGTGTATTATGGGGTGAAAGTGAATGTCTTATTCTCTGTCTTTAACCTTAAACAATCTTTCTTCTACCACCCACCTTTCCAGAGACCACAGCTGAGAATATGGCAACCCTTACATCTATAACCAACTACTCCTGAAGTTGGAGTCGACGGCCATTCTCACATACTCATTGCTTCATACTGGTGCCAAACTCTATATAAGTCTGAAATAGATCCGTTCTCATGCATTGTATTGTGAAAACATCCACTATCTTACGCTGGAAAAACATGTCTATGGTGACATTTCTGCAAAATTATATTTCGTTGTTCCTTGCACGTTTTGTGACACTTCGAGTGAGTAGCACTTAAAGTGCATTCAATTTTATCCAAAACAGATGAACATGTCGCAACTGTTCATAAATGAAATGTCCAGTTAGTGGCGCTAAAAGGTTGATGCTCTATTTTGGTTTAAAAGAACATTTTGTTAGCATTAACAAAAGCAAACACAAGATAAAAGCTCATTTGCTAAAGCAATCAGGCCATTTTAACTTGCTACAGGTCTTTGAGCTCTTTTATCAGGTAAGCTACTTAGCAAATTTACTATATCAGAAAAGCCATAAATATGAAGTTGGTTATGTGATTCAAATGTCAAAATTTATTAGTTTACAAATCATGAACTTTGATAAAAGTGAGTGTAGTGATGCTGCCACACGGATTGGTCACTTGTTCAGCCCCACAGTGGAAAATGAAACTATGGGCACAGAATAGAACTGTTAAGCAACTGATGCACTGCATCAAACTCAGTGAGAAATAAAATAATACCAGAAATATTCTTATTGTTAGCTGGAGATACCAACCTCCACAGCTCTACCACTGAAGTAAGCAACTTTAATCATGTCTGCCTTAATAACCAATCACATGATATCCTTGACATCACTGAATTGCTGTCAAGAGTTGTACAACATTCAATGAATGAAAGAGGGGTAGTTCTACTGAACTATTAAAGCAATTTTTCACAAAAAAGAAAGACAATTCTGTCATGTCCTGACAATTTTTGGTATACACAGCATTACACTTTTTTTTTTATTGGATGCTCACCTTAAAGTGGGCTCTTACACATAAACAGGAAGGTATCTGCTAGCTTAGCAACATGCTAATGTCATATTGAAATCAACTGTGCTAATTGAGCTATTTTTCTTGCACACAGAGTTGCTACCTATGTAGATCCTTCTAAACTGGTCACATGACAGCTGACAGTAGGCAGCAATATAACTATATAAAAGGCTCTGTTACAGAGCTTGACACATTTTCTAATTTAATAGATATTTTAGTCTCACATTTTAGCATATGTAAAGTCTATATGTTTCTCTGCTTATCACACTCTGCCTGTCTCTCCATTATTGCTGATGGTCAGACCTTGGTAGACGTCTGAAAGCTGATAATTAACTCAATCCGTTGACACAGGTGAGCATCTCTGTGGCTATTTAACACCCATTACAGAGCAAACAAAACACACACAATCCTGTAATTAAACGTGCCCCTTTATCACACAAACCAAATCCACACACCCAAACATATGATCACATTTACACCTTCTCACATCCCAAAACACTCATAATCGCTGATCTAAAACTCATAGTGTAAATGATTGTTTATGTTTATTTGAAGTGTTTCACACGGAGACATTGCGGGACAGTTTGTTTACTGGAGTCGTTTCTCACTGTGAATCATAATCTTGTTCGGTCACCCTGACATTAGCTAGAACACGACCATATCAAGGGCTGATGACCTCTTGAGCTTTCTGCACTAGCTGCTCTATTGTCTTGCAATTATTAACTAATTAATGCAATGACCTTGAATAATCATATAGTTTACCTTCTGTTGTTTTATCTAAAGAGTTTATTCATATTAAATTAATGGTTTGAAGGTTAAAACTGAGCAGTTTTGTGGATTTGCTGAGAAAGAAATTGAGAGGTTCTGTGTACAGAACCTATACACTTTTTAATGTGTTGCTCTAAATATGTAATTTATTTTACACATTATTATTATTTTAAGTTCAATATCCTTGCTTTCTGTCTTTATTTTGAAGGGTTGTTCTATTGAACTATTAAAGCTTTTTTCACAAAAAAAAAGAAAAAAAATTCTATCATCATTTACTTACATTAATGTACCATAAATAGTGTATATTTGATATACACTGTCATAAAAAATGTTTAAAAAGAAAGAAATTCCAGTCATTTATTCAGCAATGACACATTAAATTATCCAGAAGTGTCAGTAAAGATATTTATAATGTTACAAAAAATTTATATTTCAAATAAATGCTTTCCATTCATTAAAAAAATACTTACAAAATGTATCAGTTTCCACATAAATGTTAAGCAGCACAGCTGTTTTCAACATTAATAATAAGAAGAAATGTTTCTGGAGCACCAATTCAACATATTGGAATGATTTCTGAATGTTAATGTGACACAGAAGACTGGAGTAATGGCTGTTGAAAATTCTGTTTTAAAATAAAGTCCAATAGAAATATATTTTAAACTGTAATAATATTTCACAATATTACTATTTACTGACTTCTTTCAAAAATATTGTTAAAAATCATCCCTTCCGCTTGACATGATTTTTTTTTGACAAACTATTCCTTTAAACATGTTTTGAATGTATTACTGTAAATGCAGAATCATCACTATTTTTTTCACAAAGCAAAGGCCAGTAGCAATGATCTCGGCTTTCTTATAGACCATAATGTAAAGTCACATAGGAACCTCAAGCGTGTCATTGTGTCTATTTGAATCAGAGACAATGTGTGTGTAGTGGGACAGGAAGCAAATGGTGACATCTCAAAAGATAAGTTATATGTCTGATTGGTTGACTATCCACGTTGGGCCCTGAAATCAGGTCAGTTATTGTGTGAGTGTGTGTGTTGAGGAAGGAGAGGCAGGGGCAGTGACCTGGATTGCAACAGAAAAAGGAGGGAGCCCATGTGTCAAGAAATCAGCTTGTTTCTCAATGGCTTTTTCACATCATCTGTTCATGGAAAGATCTCAAATGAACATGCGAATGTGTACATATATGTGTGCGTACACATACTTTGAGGTCGAGAGACCAAAGAACTCTAGGTGATGTCAAAGCATCGTTGACCTAAAAAGAAATGTGTCCACACTGGCTCTAATTTACATGCAGACACTCAGTAAAACTGTCTGCTAAGGACAAGAGGGCTTTTGGCCTGGGTTTATCTCCCAGAGATCTGTCTCGCTGTCTCTTACAATGTCTTGCCCTCTTTTACCCTTCTTTCATCCCTTCTCTTTTTCCCTCGTTCCTGTCATCTACATCCAACTCCCGTCTCAGTCTGTTTTTATAGTCGGTGCATATGCTGTATGATACTCATGTGTTTGACCCCAGGATAAGTGCCTACTGTGTAGCCCTACCTAACCTTGGAATTACAATGCAAACATAACCAGTTATGTAATTTAAGCACAAACCTCTGGCACGGGGTTTATGGCTCAAACACTGTCCATGATGCTCTTCTTTTTCTCTTCAAGCGATGTCCATCAAAACTTTAGGTGCAAACTGATCTGGTCTGGCTGCATGGCATTTTAAAAATATTAAAAGACGTTAATTTATTTTTTACCACAACTAATTAGATAGCTACATACAGATAGGCATACTATATTTTAATAATAATATTATTTTATTATAATAATATTCTTAATTTATTATTATTTTATTATTTTAAACACCAGAGCAAGGTGGTCAAAGAAAAAAAAAGTATTTTTTTTTTAACCAGGTGAACTTTTTAGTTTCTGCGAATGTCATAGGCTACAAAATCGGTTATTTTATTTCGTTTTGTCACCCCTCTTGCTGTTTTAGAGACTCGATATATCTATCACTCAAAAGAAGTCGCCACTCCTTTCTCTGTGGAGAATATTCTCGCGGTTTTCTCGGCGATCCCTTATTGCTACTGGACAAATAGAGAGGCTTTGTCGACGAAGAGGGAAAAACGCCTAGAAGGATTTTCTTTGGGAGTGATGAGGGTGGGAGGGAGTGGAGGGCCGCGCTAATTATGCACGGCGATTGTTGATGGCTTTATTGTGTGCGTCCAGCTGCACAGAGGCGCGGGGGCGAGCTGAGGGCGGGGACCCGGAGCAGGGCAGACTCACTGACGCCAGTCGCCACATTCTCCCATGCGCTGAAAAACAGACTCGATTGTGCCGGACCTGATCCACAGACACCGCAGTCACACAGAACTAAACAGAATGAGGGTAAAATACGCCTCACGTGCCCCCTGTGTTGAATCCATCAGTACAAGTACTTAAAGCAGTTTTCCTAATTTTGCTGTGATACGTGATCAAACGGCACGTCAGGCCAGTTCACGAGGTATGTGGTGCGTCACGTGATTAGGGAATAATAAGGACTTGTTCATCGTAGTTTAATGTGCTTTATTAGCATGACATAAATTCATATTTGTATTGCCAATAACAGTGCAAAATACGTAAATTGAAGTAAAATAATAAGAAATGCAAACGGAGTAAACAATTAGTATGAACAAATAAAATAGTGGTGTGAAATGAAATAAAACAATATTTAAATGAATAAAATTAGAATGTAACAAGACTGCAATATCACACTCCTAATCATACAAATACTGAATATCAGTACATCCATGAAACATATTTAATATTTTCAAATGTGACATTGCTTTTATGCAATAGGCTACATTGATTATACATTATACATTTTAGATAAAAAAAATTGCCAGTTGGTTCATATAATGAGCCAATGAAAATAGTTCCAAAAGAAGCCTTGGCGGAAAGCAGAGATAAATTACTACAGTAACATTAATTAAACGAATTATTAATTTGTTTAATTGGATAAACATGCCAGTAGTTATAATAAGCAAATAGACAGTGAAAGGGACACATACAAGGCAAATCAGTAACTGTCCTTCATAGGCAACGACATACTGTACTTATTATCGCCCTGGTATAACATAATGCTTGAGACAAAACAGTGGCTTCTCCCAACCAAACATTTAGGGAGTTGCTTGGTAGCAGATATATGATGAAACATTTCCATGATCTGTTTTCAAACATGTTTCATTTTTCTCTCTTTTTGATGATCCTTCCACTTCTTGCTCTCACACCCATGTCTTTTTTTTCTTAATTCTTTATTGCTATTTTTCGAACCCAACTGGATACCTGCAGTGGCCTTCTTCCTATACTGTTATTTGCAAGAAAGAAAAGGGCTGAATTTCTTGCAGTCAAGGCAAACATCAAATATAAGGGCAGTTTCTGTGCACCTCAGGTAATTAGCATGGCCTGCAAAGAAGTGCATACATCCGGTTGCATGCACATAAAATAAATAGTGCGAACAGGCCAGTCACCAAAACTTCTAATAGACAGGTTAGACGGCATGTTTAATTTTTAACAAATGTAAATGATGGTGTGAGAAACAAAAGGACAGTTGGTTTAAAGTGCTGTAATATTCTTAACTTTGCAGTCAGTCAAACCTGTTACCTTAGCCTACTATACAACCTATTGAACCTACCTCACCTCTAGGCCTATCTGTTTCTCACATCTTTTTCATTCATGAAAAATTCAATATTGTGTCTTCCTTTGAATAAAGTCTACTTTAGATTTTGACAGTTCGAGCATGACAAAATATACCATTCAAGCAAAACAGGAATGTGTTTTATTGGAAAACTATTATACAATTGCAGTTTGAGAAAACAGAGCTGCTTTTGTATTAGTTTAACTAATCTAGCCAAACTGAAGAGCTTTACACACGGAAAAACTCTTCACTGAATGTAAGTCCAGGTGTGCGCAAATAAATTGTGCGGGCAAGTCTACTTGTCTTGCGCGAGTGGTTGGGCGGGTTCTTATAGCTTGATTGACAGCTGTACTGACCAATAAGAGCGGCTTCACGGCCGAGACTGGTCTTTTGCTGATGGGGTGCGCGCTGGAGCGCGTGAATGGATTACGTCGGGAGCCCGGCGCCAGGCTGTCTGAGACTCGCGCGTTAGATCAACACAGCTGGAGCGCGACAGGACACACAGCTGGCCCGCCAGCGCATTCCTTCACAAAAACAGCACTGTGAGAAAAGAGGGGACACATCTTGATGTAAACTAAAAATGCGCTGGGTTAAAACTGGAACGAGAGTCAGGCTATAGTTTGCTTGTAACTTGCGAAGCTTCCTCTTCGTATAAAAAAAGAGCCATGGGAGACAGCTATAGTTATGATCTATTTATAGATAACGAGTAACACTTTTAGAATGCACGAAAACCGCGCGCACAGTGGTTTGTTCAGAGGTTCCTAAGTTGGTTATTAATATTTCTATGATCGTGAGAATATTATGAGATGTTTTATTGAAAAAGATCTAGGCTATATTTATCCCTCGTGGTAAGAGAATCGAGAGGGGTATCAAAGTTTCAAGCTTGATTCATTACTTGGAAAAAAGTAGGCTACAAGGAACTCGTTACTGCCTGTTGTGACCTTGGCACCACTTTGATTTTACTTACAATTTATGTTTTGATTTCTAACTAGAAATTAATATTTACATTTTAGAGGGTTGGGTTTTTTTTCTGTGTGTGTTTCTGTGGCCTTAAAATGTGTCCTGCATAGATATTTAATCTCATTGTATGTGTGTAGTATAGTCTCCTAAGGGAATTATTTCCCGACGCCAGTGTGTCTGCAGGTCACGGGAGTAGCAGATTTATGGAATCTACCCATATCATGTCTTAGCTGAGATAGAATAATTATAAGTGGGTGATAGCATTTTCCTCCCATTTTTTCCTCAACAAATGTTACTGCTGAGATCAAGAGTGTTCACTTTTAAGAAGATAGCCTAATGTTGGCGCAGCCTACAAGTTTATAATGTTAAATGAATTAGAATTCTGAAAATAATTTTAAATTACTATGATTGTTTGCATAGCCTACAATACTGCCAAAGAATCAGTATAGCCTACATAAAATAATACATAATAGATATGTATCTTGGGGGGGAAAACGTGAACTTTAAGCTAAGTTTATATTTAATCTACTGCACAAGCTGACCCAGCTCGGTTTAGGTTTACTGACCCCAAATCTTAATTCAAATCCACCAGTGAATATATATATATATAGCCTATCTCTCTCTCTGGTATTCTGACAGCTCTTCCTCATTCCATCATTCTGTCTGACTGACAACTCAACGCTTCCAATGACGAGTTAGGTATTTGCATAGGGCGGGGCCAGTGCGATTTATAGCCTTTTACTATTGGCTGAGCAGCACATGAGGGTTTGTTTATTTCTGGAGGGGGCGGTGCTACACGAAGCTAGGCTTGAAAAGCGGTCGCCTGCCTGCTTGTGCTTCCATCGTTCAATGAGCACGAGACGTGAGGAGAGTTAAACATTGGATATTAAGCTGGAGAGCTAGTTCATCTCAGATTCCAGACTTCTTCAGACATCTCTACAGTTGGATTCTACTAGCAAGTCAGACGTCAGATCCAGAATGAAGGCGATCAGTCCCGTTCGCTCTGTCAGAAGCTGTTATGAAGCGGTGTGCTGCATCTCAGAGCAGAGTCTCGCCATCAGCCGCTGCAAGAGTCCCATTGAGGAGCTGTCCGATATGAATGACTGTTACTCAAAACTCAAAGAGCTGGTGCCCAGCATCCCTCAGAACAAGTCTGTGAGCCAAATGGAGATTCTTCAGCATGTAATAGATTACATCTTCGATTTACAGATTGCACTGGAAAACGAGACGGACACACAAAACACGCCTGACGTGTTCATGTCAATGAAGGTGAGCGCAAGACAATTTTTTGTCGCTTAATTATTATTATTTACCTTATATTAATATACATTATAAAGTTATTTTGAAGAAATTCAAACTTTTCATGTCTTTTCCCGCTGTAGAACTCAGAGATGACCCTTAATTTCTCCAAAGAGGATGAAGCTATGTGCCATTAGTACGGAGGAATGGCAACGTTCAATGGTACGCTTGTTTTTTATTTTCAATAATTTTACTCGTAGATTAGTCAAATAGTTTTAGTACTAATCTACACTCCATTCCTGATCGGAAGAACCTAGAAGCTAGAAACATCAAGAACAACTATATGATTCTTTGGAGAACATGGTCTTTGTTTCATTATAGGTTCTTCAGACCAGCATTTTAGTTCTGAATTCTTTAAAGCAGATGGTTTTTCAAAAAACAAGAATAAAACATTCTTTGTGGAACCTAAAAATCAGAAAATCATTTGTTTTAAATGGAACCTTTATTTCAAAGAGAAAGTACAAAGTTAGAGTCAGTTACTAATTGATTAGTCATTATGCATGGGTTAAATCTCATGTTTTTGGTAAATGTTATACAGGACAAGATTCCGTATTAAAGTCTGTCCAGTTTCCAAATTTTTTGGTCATCGTGCCAATCAGCAAACAAGCTTGAATTCCCCTATCAGCTCTAGCAAATGAAAGTTTTCCATTTGGCGCCAGACTGTCTGCAGTCCGCCTGAATCCACAGTGAGTTTGTGTAAGAGTGTGTGCGTGTGTGTGTTCTGAGTTAACTTTTCTCCCTCTCATCTATGCTGCAGGTGCGGGATAGAAACTTTTCTCCTCCACTTATGGAAGAAAAGAGAGTGAAGGGGTGAGCCGGGTGAAGGCGTAAGGCTCTATTCAGAGTGTGGGAAAGCAATCTGCGCCCCTCTCGAGCTGTCTATTCTTTGGTCACTGGACACTTGAACAAACCAAAGCCGAGGAGTTTTTAAGATCACAAAAAAAGAAAAGCCCTCCGATTTTTTTCTTAATCATTCTTGTTTTTTGTGGCAACAATCAAGCATTGTATATTTTGTACTGGCTACATTCCTGACTATTTGGACTAACTAATATCTCTTCACACACCCTTCCTTCCCAGCCATTCTTGGAGAATACCCCCCCCCACATTTCAGCATGGCTGCAGTTTGGTCTCAGTGAGCTTCTCGATCACTGGGATGATGTACATATTGTGCTTGAGGGGAGTTTTTGTGTTATAGGGTGGGAAGGGCCTTGGGCAGTGGGAATACAGACGTGGATTAGGATATGAACTCTATAATATAGAGTGGATTGTATTTGTTTGTGGGGATTATCTATTTCTACAGACTGTCAGATCAACGAGTTTCATAAACTCCTTTAATTGTTTTTTTGCTTTGTACTTACTCTTTTTACACAAGAAAATAAATCATACATGAAAGTGAGAAATATGTGGTTCAGTATCTTTTCTTAAACAACTAAATGCAGACTTTTTGACACCTTTAAATCATCAGGTATATGTCTTATGGAGATATACTGAAAATATAATATATTTTCTGTTTAAAAAATAAGAAAAAAGTGATTCCTTTCACCCCATCTCCCCTATAGCTGTTTATATGGTTAATATATTCATTGATATGAAATATCATTCACAGCAGTCAATTTCAAGACATTTGATTTTAAAAAATCCTAAGAGAAATTGCTTATGAAAGACTATGTGTAAGTAAAAACAAGATAAAGTAAATAATGGTTAAAAAGTAAAAGTACAGTGTATCTGCCAAAAATCTTTCCAGATAGAGTCATCTTGGACTTTTTTGTTTTTAGCATATGATCTGTTACAGGCCTAAACAGCAATGTCTAAATGTGAGTCACTTTATTTAAATATAGCACATCTGTCTTCTGAGTGTCTGTAGATTCAATCAAAAAAGACCTTTGCCCACAGAACTAGAGTTCAGTGCAAAAGTGGCCTATGGTCAAACTTTGATAAGCACTAGTATTCATCTCATCTGGACTCTAAAAGAGGGATTATGGTTTTAAGAGGCTGACCGTCGACACACTTAAGGTTTAAGATGTGGGTGTTGAGTGTGAAGTGTTCTGCAGGACGCCTTCAAACATAACAGGTAATATAGCGACACCCAGTGTTCTAAGTAATAATCACATACACGTTTGCGTTTGCACCGCAGATAGTGAACTGGCGCCATCTTGTGGCTGGTATATGTTAATTAATTGTTGGTCAGCATGTGGATGAAATATAGTGGCTAGCTGTTGCACTTTGTATTTCAAATATTTTTTCGAATATTTCTATGGATAGGTTCATTTTTGTAAATTTCAGTACAGACACATACAATAAATTTGTTTCTACAAAAACCTAAATTTCACCTGTTACTCCCCTTTAAAACAGTTCCTTTTGTGACAACATGCCCCAGTCACAGAGGATGTCACAATATTTGGGTTAAACTGCCATAACGGATCCAAATTTTACCTTTATTATAATTTACACATGTCTGAATGTATGCCATCGTGGTTGTGTTCAAATAGTTTTGAACTAGCTATTTGAAAACAAAATATAATACTTAACTAGAAAAGCCTATATTTGTGTTACTCGTCTTTTGACTCTAAATTATTTACTGAGCTATTTTCTTTGTCGCAACTTCTTCCTTATTTTTATGTTTAGTAAAAATTAGTAAAATATTCAGGCTCTCTAATAAAGGGATAAATTAAATATTACAAAAGCTAAACTCTACTGTAGTAATGCAATATTCTCTCATTCATCTTTATGTTCTACTTTGTTCAAATAAGTAAAGTCTGACGATGGTGAGGTTTTTTTTTTTAATCCTCTGTCTGACCTTTCAGAAGTTTATGGTTCTGAGTGCTTCAGTAATGAATGCCTGTATTTTTGTAAGCCAACCCAGCATCACCCTGTTTTCCATTGGCTTTTGGATTATTGCAGAGAAAGCTAGGCCTATTTGACTAACAAAAGTGTATGATTTTTACACATTTTGTTCATCATGATATCCTTCACAAATTAACAAAATGTAATAAATTTTGAAGCCTAAATTAAAAGCTAAAAATGTATTGGCTACAAACGAACAACACACTCTCGGCATGTAGGCTATTTAACGTCAACACAATTAAGCTTCCGACAGCTCTTTCGGTCTTTATTTAAACACATTTCCCCTGAAGGTTGAGTTAAAATGCTGAACGTGATTTTGAGGGGCCGGGGCCCCATATTAAATTCAGTGCACAGGGCCCAGAATTCCTAGCGACGGCCCTGGTCTCATTTAGGCACGTAGCAATCTCGTTTTTCAAGACAAGTAAAACTTGTACACATGTACACTTGGTGTAGCCTACTTTTTGTCGTAGAATAAGACGTGAAAATATCTTGAGCTTGTGTTAACCACTGACTTTGTTTCATGAATTCACCAAAAACCCACTTAAAAAAAAAGAAGAAGAAGAAGAAGAAGAAGAAGAAGAAATGGCAGAAATCCCGTGCATATCCATGGAAGAGGGCAGACAACAGCACACGACACCAACCTTCTAGCAACGTCTTTGTAAACATTGATTGCTGTGCCACGGGTTTAATGCAAACAAATGCACAAATATATAAATAATCCTTGACTGAGACAGGGAAGAACTCACATTATAGACTTATCTTACAGTTTGTTAGTCTGAAACATTCGTTTTGTTCACTATAACTATAGATAATCCACTCTTTTGGCATCTGATGTCTAACCTTAGTACCTAAATTAGCTAGCCTATATGTCTAAGTAGAAACTTCATTTGTCATTTTAAGAATAGCCTATGTGCTGCTTTGGTCTCCCAGTATAACAGAGTTTGCCCTTTAGAACTTAAATTTTAGAAGCCC
>NW_015626361.1:620292-624048 GCF_001515625.1 Sinocyclocheilus rhinocerous
TTCTTTTGAATCATAAAACAAATCACAGCAATTCTAGCTGTTACCTATAAAATTATTTACAAATGTAACAATAAAGATATCATACCATAATAAATGTTCTGCAAGAATCCTTTACTCAGACTGAAAATAATTCACATTATAGACTTATAGTTTGTTAGTCTGAATTTTTTATTTATTTATTTTTGTTTGTTTGATGTTTGCTTTCTCAAAAAAAAAAAAGAAAACCTACTCCATCTATTAGATTGCTAAATCCACCACTGCCTGTCATGTGGTGGATTTTAATGTATGTATTGGGAGTATTCAGTGCTTTCAGAAATATGTTTTATTTAAAAGCACATTACAGGTCACCACAGTGTCTGCAGAGGCACTAAACCCACAGATAGCTATAGATAGATGATAGATGATGTATATATACATCAAAATCAATTCACTAAAAGGGCATTCAATGCCTTCATATTTTGAGTATACGGTTCATATTTTCCCCAAGCCCTGGTTAATTTTAACAACTGCATCTCTAGAGCCCATTTGTGGGTGACTGGATAATTATAATGATCTTGCTATGTGATAAGATGTTTCTAATCAAACAGTTGGCGTATCCATATCAGAATCACCATCTCACTCTTATGTGTATGTGCTGTTGTCATATTCGTTTGCACTTGTTTAAAAAAAATGCTCCACTGCCGTAGTTGATTTGGAAGGAAGGACTGTGTCTCAACTAAACACTGTAAAGCCATCATTGGGCAAAAGACTCTTAACAGTCATCTGAAGCATGGTGGGGGATCACTCTTTGTGCCAGACCATAAGATCCTTTCAAGTGTAAAGGTTATTTTCTGTGGGGTTGTTTAGGGCTTTAAAGCTCTTGTTTTCTCTTTAAGTCTCTTTTCATGGAGTCAGGCCATGCCAGAGTCAACCATTTTTCAATTTTGCTGTTGAAAAACATTAACATTTAAGATTAATCTATGACAATGAATAATTTGGAAACCATGGAAACACAATGGGCATGATGTAAAGTCCTCTTTCTACTTTGTGTTGTATTTTATCTGTGTAAATGCTTTGATGATTGTTTTATATGATGAGTTAATTTGTGTGAAAAACGTCAGTTTTATGTATATTATGGAATATATTTCTCAAAAATACATCTATATGCTAAATATACATTTGACAAACGATCGCTGTCTCTTTAAGAGGAAGAACTCTAGGCACCAACTGTTACATGTAAATATATTCAGAATCCGGACGAGCGCGGCGTGCCAGCAGCCAATCACGGAGCGCGTCCAACCGCGGGAGATCCAAATTTCGCGGGACGTAATTTGGCGCTAAAATAGCACTCCTCTGTTGAACTGATGTCAAAGCAAAGCTTCTCGGCCGGAGAGGGATTACAGACACACAGGAACGCTCCCAATAGCCGGCTCGACGCAAGAACTACAAGAGGAACATTCCCAAGCGTTATTTACCTTTGAAAGGTAGATTTATGAACCTGAATGACCGTGGTACATTTAATACATGTTTAATTTATTTGCAGTTTATTAAGACGTAATAGCCTCTGTCGTGCCACTAACAAAGGACCCTAGGAGAGAGTTTTGTTTATTTCGGATGTTTATATTTTTGTAGTTTTCACGGATAATTTATCTACAACTTCTAACAGTATTTATTATACTAAAGTGCGTGTTTTCTGTATCATTTGTAGTCTTTTAAGATATAAATATTCATTTTGACGGTTGATTCCTTCTGCAGTAAGTAGTAGACGCGATTTGCGTAATAAAAGAGTTTCTTTTGCGTCATTTTCGCGGGTTTTTGGGCATCTCGTGAGCAAAATGATGCGGATACCCAGAGGGATTTCTCCTTCTTCTGGAAGAGGTGCAGTATCTGGACTCTCGTGCCCACAAAAGAAAATGTTCTCCGCGGTGAGGACGGATTTTTTTAACACGGGACTCGCAAGCCCACTGATGAATTCGGTACCGGCTGGATACTTAACTCAGATCGGGAACACGACAGCTGCAGAGCAGAGACCCAACTGTTTGTACGCGACCCCCCACGGGCCGGAGCCTAAGCCAGTGCGGACCTCTTCCGGGCGGCTGCCGGTAAGCTTCTTTCCTTCCACAGCCACCACGGCTCTTGCTACTATGCTATGTATGCGCATGCTTGCTGTTTCATGTCTTAGTACAATAGTATATCACTTAATAAAACACTGCTAGAGTCACATTGTGGAATCCACGTTCTACAGAATGAACGCTTCCCGTTTTTGGCTTTGCCCAGAGGGTTTTATCTGTGCCATCATCTCTGATGTACTGAAAATCTGTCAGTTCCTCATGAATGAATAAAACAGGCCGGTAATTGGAGAGCATGACCACAACACTGCATGTATATTTCAGTCATTACATTAGGACAGACAGGACCTTTAGGACCTGAGAGTGTGGCAAGCCATTTGTTTCTTAAAACAAACTAGTCATCCTTTTAGGCTCAAGTATTTAACATTCAAAATAGTACTCACTGTTGCTAATAGTGACAATTTAGACCATAGTCAGGGTAGTGACATTTAATTTTGGAAAGGAGTGAAAAGGAGACCGAGGGATAGAATTACAGTGTGTTCAAAGTCTTATGCTGTTGTGTAAAAACATGCCATTTGCTCTGATGAAACATCTTTCCACAAAAAACATTTGAACATTTTATGAAAATTATCATTAAAAATACGATTTAGGACTTTATTCAGCTATTGCATAGGCTGTAAGTCTAACACTCACAGCCTCATGTTCAAATACGTTCAATTCAATATGGCGTCTACCCTAAGGTCTATGCCATGGTTACTGTTAACAAATCAATAATTTTTGCCATTGAATTCTGTGGAAATCTGTCATTCAAACTGGAAAACTGGAATAGATACTATAACTAGCAACAAAATGACTACTGGTACTGAATTAATAGTAAAACGGAAAACTGGTGTGTTACCAGTAGAAACCTTGATGATACAGGGAAAAGGACTTGTAGCAGAAAACTACTGGAACCAGCATTTAATCAATAGTTGCTAGTGAAATTGAAAACAAAAAAAAAGTGTTCCCTATTGCACTACATGAGTGACATCAAAATATATAGTTGTATTTAGTTAGTTTTGAATATTGTCATGGCTTGCCATAGGAGTTATTTCAGGGGGGAGGTGGTAGAAACTGATGGATGGGGGAAGGGTGCTTTACAGCTTCTTAACCGGACATTATATTATACGGTTCAGGCCTAATAGTAAAGTGGGGGAAGGGTCTTCAAAGGTAAATTCATCAAAATACAGAACCTTTTTATATTTAGCAATCTATAAACTAGAGATTGACCGATATATCGATTTACCGATATTTTTCCCGATATTTAAGCATTTTACAATAATCGGATATCGGTTTTGTAATATCTGATTCACCGATAAATGCCGCCATCTTGTGGATGTTTTGAGAATTGCGCGCAGGATCACCATTGCAGCGCGTCTGAGGGGAAACAAGACAACAACAACGGCGTGCACGGGTACTTGATTTACTGTAGTTAGTAAACTTTAACATAACAGCCATTAATGCACAAATTAGATGTATTACATAAATGCCTGATATGCAGTTTATGCAGCTTGGCTCGAAGAAATAGAGACGAACTCACGGAGTCACGTAAGATAATCCGTCAAGTCCTGTCCCAATAAAGACGTAACTTTGCATTCATTAAATAATACAGCCATGAATGCGCGCATGTTGGAAATAAAAACGCTAAATTTAATTCTCTGTCTGTTGT
>NW_015626361.1:625711-626778 GCF_001515625.1 Sinocyclocheilus rhinocerous
TATCAACGGGATTGGTTTTTTTTTTAAATTATAAAAAAATATATGAATGGTATTATAGTGTTATACTAAAACTAAAATAAAAAAATGGAAAAAATGTAGAAAGAAAAAAAAACATATTAAGCACACAGAATAACATAAGTGGACTTTGAACAATTAATTGCCGCTTTAAACGATTACGTAATTGTGGCATCCATAATTGTAATCGCGATTAGAAATTCAATTAATTGTGCAGCCCTAGTTGTACGCCTGTCTCACCATTCGTCCTTGCACAAGCTCAACCTGTTGAAAAGTTCAAGAATGTCAAGCTAACTGCTTCGGGAACTACCTCTGTCAAACTTCTAGTTGTGTTGCTTGCTGCTTCCAGCTGATAAACAAAAGGAATGATCACAGACTCATGCTGCAGAATATGGGGCAGGGCTGATAACAGACTGGGCATCTGCATGGGGGATGCATATGCCTCAAACTCTGACATGGCCCAATGGTTAGAGAGTCGGACTCGTAACCCAAAGGTTGTGAGTTCGAGTCTCTGGTCCGGCAGGAATTGTAGGTGGGGGGAGTGAATGTACAGCGCTCTCTTCCACCTTCCTCTTCCATAAATGGCTGCCCACCGCTCCGGGTGTGTGTTCATGGTGTGTGTGTGTTCACTGCTGTGTGTGTGCACTTTGATTCCAAACTCTTTATTTTTTATCATACGACATTTAGTCTGTAGTATTAAAATGTTTCAAACAACTTCTTTAATATCTTTTTTGGAAACAAAGTGTGTCTAGTGAAGCTCCACTTGGCATTGTGAACAACTTCCAGTTTCCCTTGTTCAGTTTTTCACACCAATGTGCTAGTCATATCTCCTGCTGTGAAAAGTTTCACTCTTGTTCTCTGCCCCTTTTTCAGTTTGACATGAATGACACACCTGAAGTTCATGTTTTCGTTCTCAGACCTTTGAACCTTTACTCTGAAAACTAAACTTGTGAATTAAATGTAATGAATTCAATGAATTCTGATAGTTCCCCAGATAGTTTTTGTACAGCTAAAATACCTGGAAGCTGCTGACCACTGGATCCACTGGATGC
>NW_015626361.1:632452-632897 GCF_001515625.1 Sinocyclocheilus rhinocerous
ACAAATAGTTAACAGAATAAACATGTTTAAATTGTATAATGTGCACCAAAGATTTTTTCAAGATATTGTTTTTGCTGCTAAATTATACAGTCAGCTAGTTTAGTTTTATATTTTTATTCAAATGTAGTTTTTCTCTGTAACGAGGAAGTGAGTATAAGTGGATAGTGGATAAGTCGTGGCCTAATGGTTAGAGAGTTGGACTCGTAACCCAAAGGTTGTGAGTTCGAGTCTCCGGTCCGGCAGGAATTGTAGGTGGGGGGAGTAAATGTACAGCGCTCTCTTCCACCTTCCTCTTCCATAAATGGCTACCCACCGCTCCGGGTGTGTGTTCACGGTGTGTGTGTGTTCACTGCTGTGTGTGTGCACTTTGGATGGGTTAAATGCAGAGCACTAATTCTGAGCATGGGTCACCATACTTGGCCACATGTCACGTCACTTCTTAGTG